>NW_015168084.1:532715-558953 GCF_001447785.1 Gekko japonicus | reverse complement strand
ATGAAGAATTCTTACACTGGAGAAAGTCTTGGAAGGGTTTCAGACCGTTCATAGTCTGTCCATAGCACAGATGGGAGAGTTTTTGTAGGCCCAGCTTCTCTCTCCGCGGTGCATCACAGCAGTGGAGGGAGAAGTCTCCCATGAGTGGTGTGTGTATTTTTTATTATAATAAATATTTTTTCAGGAGTTGATTATTAGAGTTGCCAGGTCACCACTGGCTACCAGCAGGAGATGGGGAGTATGGTTGCCAGATCCAAGTTGGGAGACTCCCAGAGATTTGTGGATGGAACCTGGGGGGACAGGGACTAGGAACATGCATTCAGATACACTCGAATTGAAAATATACCTGAAGAATATTGGTATCTTTCAGGCATATTTGGCTTCCCAAATATATCCAGGAAATTTTTGGTAAACCAAACAAATGGTTCTGAAAAATCCTGGAAATATTCATGATTTATTGGGAAGATGGGGTATGTTTTTCTTTTCATTTTTCCACCCATCTTTGTTTCTGTGTCTCAAGGGATTTCTGTGGACTTCCCAGGATGCGTCTGTTTATTTCAAGTGTGTTTGTCAGTTTTAGGAGGGTTTTTTTCCCCTCCTTTGCTGGCCTTGCTTAGTATCCCCTAGATGTTTTTTTTGTGTGTGTGCAGTGCTTGCAAAATTTTCACACACATACTTGGATTTGTTCTGCTGTTGTTTCATTTTGGTTCTGTTGAATTGGCACTGCCACAGTGCAGGCCCATAGCTAGGAATTTTTTCAAGGGGGGTGCCAGGGCACCGGGTGGGACACACAATTTTATTTATTTTATTTATTTAAATTTTTACCCCGCCCTCCCCACGAATGGGCTCAGGGCAGCTGTCTAATGGAGCTAATAGGAAATGCCTGGAAAAGCTTATCCCTCAATGAGTTACTTCTAAGGAGACCTTCCCAAGATCTGGCTGCAAGGCTTTCCCTCCTGCTACTTCTCTGCAGCCCTCCCAGTCCTCTTTCACCCTACAAAAATGAACCCCTCCCTCACCACCCCGAAGGAAAAGTGTCTTTTCCATGCTCCCCCACTCCTTGCAGCTCAGCAGTTTTAACACTTTCAGTGCTCCAGATGAAGGAAAGTGTCCTGTCCTCTCCCAGGAGGGAGCTCCTCCACCACCATCCTGGCTCCCCTCCATCCCTTCTCCTTTCGGAGCACCAGCAGGTGCCTGCCCACACTCGCCTTGCCCAGCACAGCTGCTGTAGGAGCCTCAGCAGCAGCCATGACCCAGGCAACCTCCCCATCTTCTCCAGCTGCTGTGTCTGGACTGTGACAGTGCGGGAGTTGGGAATTTTTTCGTGGGGGGCATTTTGATAGGGGTGACCCTGATGCAATAGTGGGCACCACCTGCTGCACCCCAAACTGGCTACGGCCCTGCCACAGTGACACTGGGTTCTCTTATGCATTCTGTACACTGCAATCGGTTCTCCTGGGCTTGCAAAAGTGCCCCACCTTCAGTTTCTATTGCAGAGATTCACTGGTTTGACCTTAGTCCTGTTGGGTTTGCACTGGCACAGTGGCACTGGTTCTGCTGGGCTTGCAAAAATGCTCCCCCTTCAGTTTCTACTGTAGAGATTCTCTGGACTTGCTGTTGGTTCTGAGTGATTGCTACTTGCAGGAAAGTGTTTTTGCCCTGGAAACACCTTGCAGGGGGATTCCTTCTTTATTCCTCCCTCTGTAGGAAATAATGGAGAATGTTTATGGGCAAATAAAATTGGACCCCTTAGTCCACTTGACTTGAAGAAAAAGAAGAAGAGATTGGATTTATATCCCGCCCACTACCCAAAGGTGTCTCAGAGCGGCTTACAAACTCCTTTCCAAACACTTCCCCTCCCCACAACAGACACCCTGTGAGGTAGGTAGGGCTGAGAGAGCTCTGACAGAAACTGCTCTTTTTCAAGAACAGTTGTGCCAGAACTATGGCTTGCCCAAGGTCATCCAGCTAGGTGCAAATGGACTTGAAACTTGGGGGTTATTTAATGGGGGTTATTTAATGGGGGTTATTTAATGGACAGGCATCAACAGCTCTGTACCTTTAACACCCCCCACCCAAAAAGTTTCACCATAGGGAATAATGGATCCCAAAAATGTGGAAACCCAGAAAAAACCCGTAAATTAAATTATCATCTGGCATTGTGTGTGGAATAGCCAGGAGATCCCTGGGGGGGATAGTTTGGCTGCTGAAGCTGTAGCTCTTTTTTGGCACTACGGAAGTGGCGAGCTATGCATATGGGAGTGGTGGCGCAGGCAGTAAGAACGCCTGCAAAGTAACATCAATGAACAGCCATTACAGCTGTTCGAAACCCACTGTGGTCGGGGTGAGCTCCCGGCCCATGTCCCAGCTCCTGTCCACCCAGCGGTTCGAAAGCATTTATTTATTTATTTATTCCTTCAACTTCTATCCCGCTCACCCCCTAGGGGCTCTGAGCGGCTTACAATTCTGATTTAACCAATCTAATCTAGGGCCACATATGTAGGGGAGGTGAGAAGCCTACCAGGCACCCTTATCCTGTTGTAGCAGATCTTCTTTCTTACGAGGGGACAGTCCGGCGACGACCCTCCTCCGGCGTCGGTCTTCGGTGTTTCACTCTTTCTGGCTGTCGCAACTCCACCTCCAGGCCTGTACCACTCCGTGCTTTCGCGCATGCTCGCGGTGGCCTCCATCCAAGTCAGGTTCCGGCCTGCTGCGTCACTCCGCCTCCGCACCTTGTTAGTCCGGCGTCCTTTTCGTTCACCTCCTCGCCTCGACCAGCCGCCATTTTTTCTCCGTCGCCGCTGCCGCCGTTCATCGCTCTCCGTTCTCCACTTTCCACTATCGCTGCTACACCAGGGGCGGGTGCCCCCCTGCTCTAATAGCAGGTACCCATTTTATCTACTTGCCCTTTAACGGGCTTCCGAACCGCTGGGTGGACGGGAGCTGGAACGTAGGGCCAGGAGCTCACCCTGACCACGGTGGGGGTCGAACAGCCGAAGCTGTTCGTCCAGTTGTTAAAGCAGGCTTCCCTTACTGCCTGCGCCACCGCTCCCATGTTTTGTGTTTGCACTGGATTCTTTTCCAGTCTAGTTCCGATAGAAGCCATTTCTCAAAAGGTTGACCAAATATTTTGGTAGAGTTCTTGATATCTTCCTTATTAATATTTTTGCAGGCCTCAGCTGGAGCAGACTGTGGCGACTGTTTTGCTGCCAAGACTGTTTGTCCGTGGCACTTAATCGGTGGTCAGTTTTTGAGCTGTCACCTGACCTGCCTTGGTGTGACAATGCTGATCTTGATAGACTCTGGGCCTTTTCACTTTACCATTCTAAACCAGATGTTATTTGTCGTTGGCTTGATTGGGGGTTTTATATAGCAGATTTCCTTCCTTCAGAGCCGTCTCTGAAACACAAAGGTTATTCCAAACAGTGCTGCTTCCCCCCCTGCCCTTTTTCGCTGCGCAATCTTTCTTGGACTTTTCATTTTTTTTAAAAACATCCTAAGGTGAGCACTATAGCGCTGAACTGCTATAGCATTGGAGTCAGTGCATCTCAGTGGTGCTGCTACAGCACTTCAGTGCTTATAGTGGTTTAGTACTGTAGGGCTCACCTTGTTGTTGTTGTTCAGTCGCACAGTCGAGTCCGACTCTTCGCGACCCCATGGACCAGATCACGCCAGGCCTTCCGGTCTTCCGCCGTCCTCTGACGTTTGCTCAACTTCATGTTCGTTGCATCTATGACACTGTGCTCACCTTAGAATGTTACAAAAAAGTCTGAGGAAGATCACATGGTGAAAAGGGGCTGGGGGGGAAAAGAGGCATTGTAGGAAGCACTGTGGACATTTTAAATAGCAATTCAGAAGCTCAGCAAAGGAGTTGAAAAAGGAAAAAAGCAGTTTCCCTCAAAAGCGGCTCAACCATGCTTTGCTAACCCGGCACAAGCGGGTTTGTATGAACAGGTAAATAAATTCTGCCAGCAGCCGGTTACTAAAACGGGTCTGCCTGAAATGACAGAAACCCCCCCATTAGCAACCAGTTACTAAAACGGAAAACAAAGGCAGTTTGAAAAGGGTCTCTTGGTCTGATTGGTTTGTGTTTCAAGGTCATCAGTATTTGCATTGAGGATATAAAGTCTGAGCCCTTGACCCGGATGGCCGATGCTGGTACTTGGAAGGGATACTGCCAAGGAAGTCTAGGTTTGCTACGCAGAGGCAGGCAATGGCAAACCACCTCTGAATATCCCTTGCCTTGAAAACCCTGTGACTTGATGGCAGTTTCTACGACCACCATAAGGTCTGAAGACTGTCTTGTATTTATTCAGGTGAATGGTTCCTTGTCAGTTCTAAAGTAGTATACAAACAATATGCACGGAAGAGCTACAGTGGTCCAAGCCAGTTTGCAGATGGCACCAACGTGAAGGCTGCTTGGATGTTTTTAATTACCTGGGTCCATTTGTACTTTGACACAAGCAGAGATGACCAGAGAGCTTCTCAGTCTAAAAACTGCACGCAACATTTAGGTTTTGTTGAAACGTTAAACCCATCCTATCCTTAAAGCTCTTGGCAGTTAGATTGAAAAAGTAAATATTCTGTTAAAATCACTTTGAAGGAAATCGATGAAATAACTCTTACAGATAGGAGAAAATTAACACAGATGCACTGCTGCTGTGCTAGTAATTGCCTGTAACTGGAAGAAAGCAACCCTCCTGGATATAGCACAATGGATTGATAAAAGTTGGTAATGTGATAATGGGGGAAATGCCACATCAGTTGAGTTGGTCACAATGACGCTTGTCTAGAAGGTTTACCATTGACCTGATCAGTTTTTCTCAGTAACACAGAAGCCTCAAGTAAGTTGTGTCCTGTTCCACAAAAGGCTTGCCTGTCTATTTTTGTTAGGAACATAAACTTAGAATGGAAGGCATCCGGTTTTACTCTAGGCTGTTCTTTGACAAGAGTTTATGGGTAGACTTTCCCCCTGTTCTTCACTCTGGAGGTAGATTGCTCTTACTTTCATTAAAGTTACCTGTTATGCTTTTATGGATAAATTGGAGAAGGATTCCTTAAATATGAATGGTATTAGGATTCTTTCCCTGAGAATTTATGCTATAGAACCCTCTTCTTGCTTTTGATTAATTGCTGAAGGAAAATTAACCCAAAGTCTGAAAGCACCCTGGGTCTCTGCTAGTTTAATTGTCGTTCCGCAAGACTGTCCAGAGAGTGCAGCTTGCTTAATGAATGAATGAATTAATTAATTGCAATTATATGCTGCGTTTCTTCTATTATGGGTCTCAAGATTGGCTTCCGAAGAGGCATCCCCCGTCTTGGCCTCACCCTGGCTGTCTCTCTCCAGCTCTCGCAACACCACCGCATCTCTCCTTTTCCTCTCCTCCCATGGGGCGTTTTTGTAGATCTCCTGCTCCATCTCCACCAGTGAATTGATTCGCTTACCAGCAAAGTACACTTCTGCCTCATCCCAGAGAGGTTGTTGTGTTACAGTGCAGCCCTAAGAAGGCTTTCCTGGGAGTAAGCCCCATTGAATAAAATGATACTTCTGAGGAGACCCCAAAGTATTGCTCCCAAAGTCTACTGATGCCAAAGAAGAAGAGATTGTATTTATATCCCGCCCTTCACTACCCAAAGGTGTCTCAGAGTGGCGTACAAACTCCTTTCCCTCCCCCTCCCCACAACAGATACCCTGTGAGGTAGGTGGGGCTGAGAGAGCTCTGACAGAAACTGCTCTTTTTCAAGAACAGCTGTGCCAGAACTATTGCTTGCCCAAGGTCATCCAACCAGGTGCAAGTGGAGGAGTGGGGAATCAAACCCGGTTCTCCCAGATTAGAGTCTGCGCACTTAACCACTACACCAAATAATCCGAAGAATCACGTGGCTCACAAAAGTTTGTACCAGAATAAATTTGTTAGCTTTTTAAAAGGGCTACACAAGTCTTGGTTGCTTTTAACTACCTAATAGGTAGATTCATCAGCTAAAGAAAGTCTCACTCCCGGAATGAAAATTGTTCTGTCTGTAAGTTACTTTGATTGAAGTCTATGTTTCTCCTGAACGTGAAGATCTCCTGATACTTTCTTATCTTCTGCTTCTTCCTTTTAGCATAACACCATTAAGATGATAAAGTAGGATTAATTTCGCGCATAAAAAGTAGCCCAAAGAGATACATTTACCTTTAGTACTTTGCCTTAATTACGGCTGTGTTTTTTGCTATACCACACAGCACATTTCAAAGACACAGACAATCAACCACAAATTAAATAATTGATTGACAGCCCTGGAAAGTTAAATAATTAGCTATTGTCAGAGTCGCTAGAGTAAAGCTAATACATGCTGGACCATCCGGTATTTATTGCTCTTTCTTTTTAACCCTTTCTTTGTGGTTAGGATTTTAAAAAAACAAACACTTTTCTTCTACTCCTAGCAGTTTAGAGTAAAGCAGCATTCTTTGGAGCTCTGGGAGAATTACCCAGTTGTCAAGCAAATCGCTGTCGTCGGGAGCTCATTGCCTTTTAAGTAGTCCAAAAGGGAAATGTGGAAAACAAATCATTCAGCTAATGCAGCACAAAACTCATTTTTCCATGGAAGTTATTACTTCTTGGAAACTTTCTGTAATCCTGTCAAATTCTAGTTTCTTAAATCATTTCGGGCTGCACGAGGATTGGAGGAGAGGTGGGTATGTGGGGGGAGGATGTCTTGGCACCGGCTTTTAGAACGTCATGCCTTTCATTTGGCATGAATGAGAGAGCTGGTAGCGAACGGGAGACATTTTTTTGTCGAAGGAGAGAGTCTTTGAATCTGTCAAGCCGGATCTTCATTCATTGCGGAGGAATATTTGTTAAAATAAAGGGCTGGCTTTGTTGTCAAACTTGCTTCTTCGTCTCAAGGTTCTTTTACTTCTTTGATTTTGTCATAGGTATAGCTAACATTGCCATTCTAAATAGGTCTACCCAGAGTCCTTCTGAAGTCTACCACATGAGGCTTACGCCTAGGAAAGTGTTGTTAGGATTGCACTAGAATTAGCTCAGTTTTCAGTGCAATCCTAAGCAGGTCTACTAAGCAAAGAGTCAGTGAGGTGTAGTGGTTAAGAATGTCAGACTAGTATCTGGGAGACTGAATCCCCACTTGTGCCATGGAAGCATGCTGAGTGACCTCGGGCCAGTCACACTCTCTCAGCCTAACCTACTGCACAGGGTTGTTGTGAGGATAATATGGAGGACAGGAGAACAATGTAAGCCACTTTGAGTCCTGACTGCGAAGAAAAACGGGGCACAAATGAAATAAATAAATACCTGGAATCCAACTTAGATCTGTTCAGTGGATGTTACTCCTAGGACAGTGTCCTTAGGATTGTACCGCTGACACCCAGTTCCTAAGATAACAGGCTCAGTTCAAGCATGAGTGAGGGCAAAGGAGAAAGGTGGGGCACAAATGAATTAAATAAATATCGGAATCTAACTTAGATCTGTTCAGTGAGTGTTACTCCCAGGACAGTGTCCTTAGGATTGCACTGCTGACACCCAGTTCCCAAGATAACAACCCCGTCAGGCCCAATTCAAGCATGAGTGAGGGCAAAGGAGAAAGGTGGGGCAAAAAGGAATTCAGTAAATAAATACCTTGAATGTTACTCCCAGGACAGTGTCCTTAGAATTGCACTGCTGATGTCCAGTTCCCAAAATAATAACCTTGTAGGCCCAATTCAAACATGAGTGAGGGCAAAAGGGCTCCCGATTTGCCTTTGTGTGGGCTCACTGTTATTGTTTACAGGGTGCTACAACGCCTGGCGTGATCTGGTCCATGGGATTGTGAAGAGTCGGACTCGACTGTGTGACTGAACAACAACAACAACAACAACAACCCGATCAATGTAGCCATGTATTCTTACTTTGCATGGCAACCCAGTATCTTCGAGGGCCATGAATATCTGCCCTGCAAGCTTAGGCCTGCGTATCTTGCAAAGGTTTGCAGTGTGTTCTAAATAAGATGCTCGGCCCCTGCAAAGTCATGCAGGGAATCTGTTTTGCCTCACCAGTATCACGTTTATATCAAGCTGCAGATCTGGTTGGCAGGTTGCTCCTGAAAATAAACAAGCACACAGCCATTTGGCACCCATTCTGCCCTTTCATGCATTCCCTCTCTTGCTTGGCGTACTGGGAAAGTGTGAGAGCATGCTGGGTGAACCTCGGTATCCTCCCTGCCCCCTTTGGGAAACCAGCACCTCTGCTGTCTGGTTGCACAGTAGTCACCAGGCAGCATTATAGATGCCTCGGCTGGCTAAGAAAGAAAATTTAATTATTTGTAGTTTCTGAGCCAGAGTGCATCTCATCGTATCTGCAGCATGTTTGAAAGCATGTTTGCAGTTCTCCTGACGACCAGTGAATAAATAGAAGCTCTGGTGTGGAGGTGATTCTTCCCCCTCGTGGTTTCTGTGGCCTGCTAATTAGGTCTCTTGGTTTGCTGAGCATGTTATGGTGATTTGTGCGAAGGAAAAAAAATGGTTTTAGGGGGAGGAAAAACCACTTGTAGGTGTCTCGTGGTAACGGAAGTCAGATACCGTCCGTGTCCTCTCTGCTTGTGAGTTCCTCCGTTCTTTCCTTTCCCCTTGTTCATCACAGATTTTAAAAAGTATTTTCAGGTTGATCCCCCCCTTCCCCCAGCATATTTTGGGAACTGGCTTCTGAAACAAGGATTGTCCTGAATCTGCTGCCCCAGGAAGGGTATCTGTCTGCCATTCCAATTCTATGGGCTGCATTCAAATAGTATAAGTGAGCCTAGCTCATTCAAGCAAGCCTAGCATATTCATCTCAGGTGAGATATCCGAATCCGGGTCTCCAACCTCCAGGTGAGACGTGGCAGTCTCCTGGGATTACAGTTGGTTTCTTGACTACAGACATCAGTTTCCATGGAGCAAATGACTACTTTGGAGGGTGGTTGTTCAGTCACATAGTCGAGTCCTTCGTCACCCCATCGACCACATCACGTCAGGCTCTCCTGTCTTCCATCGTGCTCCGGAGTTTGCTTAATTTCATGTTCGTTGCATCTATGACACTGTCTAACCATCTCATCCTTTGCCGTCCCCGTCTTCTTTGACCTTCAGTCTTTCCCAGCATCAGGGTCTTCTCCAGTGAGTGCTCCCTTCTCATTTGGTGGCCAAAGTATTTGAGCAAAGTATTGGAGGGTGGACTGTATGGCATTAGTGAGGTCCTTCCCTGACCAGTCTCCATTCCTCCAGGAATTTCCTGACCCAGAGTAAATGTTCCCTCTAAGCTGTGGAGTCTTGTGAGCAAAAATTCTACTTTGTGAGCTACTGGCAATGCAGTTGTGAGTGAGTGATTTGGCTACTGCTTAACCTAGTTTGCTCTGGAGCCATCCTTCCTGAGCCGAGACAAAAATGTGTGAGCTGGAGGCTAAAACAATGTCAGCTAGCTCACACTAACTCAGTTTAGAGGAAACGCCGCCCGGAGTTTTATTTATTTATTTATTTATTTATTTATTATCAGATTTATACCCCGCCCTCCCCATAAAGCGGGCTCAGTTGGCAGCTCTAGTCTGAACCGAGCTAAATGACAAACTGTGGAGGGCTTTCTCCTTGCCCACCAACCAGGATTCTAAACTTCAGTGTAATCCCAGTTTAGAAATTTGGGGGGGGGGCATACCTTTTAGATACTCTTTGTGTACATCTAAACACCTGGAAAGTTGAGATTGCAGAGGGATGCGCAAGACTGGTGCAACTGTCTGATGGTGAGGTGGTGGACAGCTACTCTATAAGGATATTCTTGGTAGCCGGCCCACGCTGTGGCATAGTGCGCTGTTGTCATAATTACAAAGAAGCAGTGAGGTTAAAAATTGTTAAAAAAAAACAAAAAAAGCATTGAGCTGCCTTACATTTCAGAATGGTAAGTGGCATCGTTTTTAAGCGATAAGGAATTGATAATTCATATTTTAAGAGCAATATTATTTTAAAAAAAACAAAAAAGCATTGAGCTGCCTTACGTTTCAGAATGGTAAAGTGGCATCGTTTTTAAGCGATAAGGCATTGATAATTCATATTTTAAGAGCAATATTGGTGTCTTGTTGCATATCACATGGCTCTCAAAGCCTGGTGGAATACTCTTCCGGGAGAGATCAGGGCCCTGGGGGACTTGGTACAGTTCCGCAAGATCTGCAAAGCAGAGTTGTTTCGCCGGGCTTATGGTTGAGGGCAGCGACGGGCTCCACTCTGATAGGTGCCATTCAGGACTGGCCTCCCCCTCCTTCCCCCCTTCCTTTCACTTTCCCCCTTCTTATCAGATGATTATAAATTGCCCCCCCACGTGATTTTTATGCCATCTTTTAGCTGTATAGTAGTTATGTTTTATTGATGTTATGATATTTATTCTAATTAGATCTAGTCTATTTATTGTAATTATTATACTGTTTTAGATTGTATGCGCTATAAACTGTTTTTACCCACTCTGTGCCAGTTTTGGGGAGACGGGCTTATTAATCCATAAAATAAATAAAATAAAAATAAAATAAACATTCAAGACAAAGAGGACTGTTTTTTTTAGCGATCCTGGCTTGGCTGCTATGAGTGAGTTCCATATTGGCCCGACAGTCTCTGCTGCAGTGCCCTTCCTATTCCGCTAAAGCTTTTTCTTTACACAAGATGAATGGTTTCCAGTGGGCTCTTGTAAAAGTGAGTAGCGGAAGAGGAAAGCGAAGACTAGGGCACGTGGAACTTGTTCATATAGTTTATTTACTTCATCTCTACCCCACCTTTCACCCCAGTGGGGATCCAAAGCAGCTGACATCATTCTCCTCCGCTTTATCCTCACAACAGCCTTGTGAGGTAGGTTAGGCTGAGAGTGTTTGGCTGGCCCAAGGTCACCCAGCAAGCTTCCGTGGCACAAGTGGGGATTCGAAGCTGGATCTCCCAGGTACTACGTAGTCAGCCACTTTAACCACTATACCATGCTGGATCCAAATATTATTTTGTATCAGTCTGAATATGATAAATGAGTTTTGGGGTTTAGTCTGGGTGTGGTTGTTGTTGTTTTTTTTTTGGTAATGATTACTTTAAGGGTTATTGATAATTCATATTTTAAGAGCAATATTGGTTTCTTGTTGCATATCACATGGCCCTAAAAGCCTGGTGGAATACTCTTCCGGGAGAGATCAGGGCCCTGGGGGACTTGGTACAGTTCCGCAAGATCTGCAAAGCAGAGTTGTTTCGCCGGGCTTATGGTTGAGGGCAGCGACGGGCTCCACTCTGATAGGTGCCATTCAGGACTGGCCTCCCCCTCCTTCCCCCCTTCCTTTCACTTTCCCCCTTCTTATCAGATGATTATAAATTGCCCCCCCACGTGATTTTTATGCCATCTTTTAGCTGTATAGTAGTTATGTTTTATTGATGTTATGATATTTATTCTAATTAGATCTAGTCTATTTATTGTAATTATTATACTGTTTTAGATTGTATGCGCTATAAACTGTTTTTACCCACTCTGTGCCAGTTTTGGGGAGACGGGCTTATTAATCCATAAAATAAATAAAATAAAAATAAAATAAACATTCAAGACAAAGAGGACTGTTTTTTTTAGCGATCCTGGCTTGGCTGCTATGAGTGAGTTCCATATTGGCCCGACAGTCTCTGCTGCAGTGCCCTTCCTTTTCCGCTAAAGCTTTTCTTTACACAAGATGAATGGTTTCCAGTGGGCTCTTGTAAAAGTGAGTAGCGGAAGAGGAAAGCGAAGACTAGGGCACGTGGAACTTGTTCATATAGTTTATTTACTTCATCTCTACCCCACCTTTCACCCCAGTGGGGATCCAAAGCAGCTGAAATCATTCTCCTCTCCTCCGCTTTATCCTCACAACAGCCTTGTGAGGTAGGTTAGGCTGAGAGTGTTTGGCTGGCCCAAGGTCACCCAGCAAGCTTCCGTGGCACAAGTGGGGATTCGAACCTGGGTCTCCCAGATCATAATTCAACACTCTAACCACTACACCATGCTGACTCTCTTTTAATATACACTAGAGGACAAGGGTTTGCTACTGAATCAGCCAATCCTGGCTCCCTGATGAATGTCCCAATGCTCACAGTTTTTTTTTGGTAATGATTACTTTAAGGGTACACATGCCTAAAAATAATACCTTGATGGTGCATAATTTACTTCCAAACGTTTGTGGCCGTGGTGTGGAAAAAGCAGATAGCGTCTGTGGAAATCCAATGTATGCCTTTATGAACTGGTGCAGTGCCTTGCTAACTAGGATGGGGGGATATGGCTTTCTCCTAAGTGAGTTTGTTAGCTGCCACCATGGTTTCGTGCTTGAACTGAAAAAAAGTCTTCCTCTTATTTCAGTACTTTTGTTTCCACACTCTAATTGGAAGCAAAGAATGCCTACCTTGGTATTTTGGAATACCTTTTTCCCCAGTACTGAATGGATCAATGGCTATACAGTGCATATTGTTTGTGGTTTTTCCATGGGCTACAGCAATTACAAAGAGTGTATGTTTGTTCTGTACTCTAAATGTGGACCCTGCCGCTGGACCCTGCATAAGCGGTTCTGTCCACACCTGTTGGCTTCTGCTGTGTCTTCTCTGAGCACCCTTTTTACCTTTCTAGTTTAGCAAGAACTTTGGTGGTACAGGAAATTTCCAAGAAATCATGCCTTGCATTTGCTTTGTATAACAGAGGGGGCTGCAGTCTAAGCACATTTACTTGGTAGTAAATTCTGTTAAAATCTAATGGAGCATTCAAGTAAATGTGTTTTGGTATGGGGGGATGTAGAGGAGATGAAATGGATGTGTCAGGTAAGAGGAGTGCGCTGAATGTTGCAATGAACAGCTGTATAAAACCATGTGTTTTTGCTTGTGTGCGCAGATATAAATGCAAGTAGGTAGTGAATATTATGCACCTAAGATTGCTCTTAGTGGAAGATCACTTCAAGAACCATGGAGAAGAAAACAGAATACAATGCTGGCTGCTTCCTTTACATGGGCTTTGCAAATAAATGAATAAAGGTTACTAGGCCACATTTTAGAATTATAGAGTTAGAAGGGGTCATACAGACCATCTAGCCCAACCCCCTGCCCAGTGTAGGACCAATCTAAAGCATCTCTGACAAATACTCATCCAGCCACTTCTTGAAAGCTGTCAGTGAACGGGAGCTAACCACCTCCCTAGGCAGCTGATTCCACCTTTGAACCACTCTGACCGTGAATTTTGTTTTTACTCACCTGCTTGCCTGCACATGCTTCTATTTATTATTGTGGCCATTAGGTAACCTAAAAGAGAAAAGTAGACCACCATTTTCTTGTTTAAAACTTCTCTTTCTTGGTCACCTCTGGCCCCAGGCGACCAGATGAATTGCTGTCTGGATGCATCTCTCAGTTGCCTTAAGAAATGTTGCCAGAAGAAGAAGAAGAAGAGATTGGATTTATACCCCGCCCTTCACTCAGCGTCTCAGAGCAGCTTACAAACTCCTTTCCCTTCCCCTCCCCACAACAGACACCCTGTGAGGTAGGTGGGGCTGAGAGAGCTCTTTCTAGAGCTGTCCTTGAGAGAACAGCTGTGACAGAACTATGGCTTGCCCAAAGTCATCCAGCAGCTGCAAGTGGAGGACTGGGGAATCAAACCCGGTCCTCCCAGATTAGAGTCCATACTTGTGGCTTACAGGTTTTTTTATATAGAATGAAAACTTGAGGAAAATGCAGTATATTGTTTCAGATAAGGCTTGTTGAGGGAGTGTATGTTATATCCCTGGTGCTGGGATGTACTTGAGATACATTCCTGTGAGTGACTCAGTTGTACTTAATTACAGTGGCCTTTGTAGAGGGAGGACTCTGATGTAGCTCCTGCCAACCTAGCAGTTTGAAAGCAAGAAACTGCAAGTAGATAAATAGGTACCACTTTGGTGGGAAGGTAACAGCATTCTGTATGCCTCGGTGTTTAGTCATGCCGGCCACATGACCACAGAAACATCTTCGGACAGCGATGGCTCTTCGGCTTGGAAACGGAGATGAGCACTGCCCCCTAGAGTTGGATTCGAATGGCTTTCGAACAAGGGAACCTTAAGCCTGGTATACAAGCTGGCTACCCCTATTTCAGATCTTAGGTTATACTTGGAGTCCTTACTTAGTTAATTCATTTATTTATTTAATTCATTGCCCTGCCCTTTTCCCCAGTGGGAACCCCAAGAGCTTACATCATTTTCTTCTCCATTTTATCGTCACAACAACCCTGCAGGGTAGGTTAGGCTGAGATAGTGTGGCTTTCCCAAGGTCATCCAGCGAGCTTCTAGGATGCGAGTGGGGATTCGAACCTGGGTCTCCCAGATACTAGGCTGATGGTCTTAACCTTTTCTCTATTTCTTGACCTCATCCCCCTCTCCCCTCTAATCTTCACAGTGGGGGGGATTTCAATTTAAAACCAGAATTAAACTAAAAAAAAAAAACCTGTTAAAGAAAAAAATGTCTATTGCGATAACCTGGATTAAGAGATGCTGCTTTTATTTTGAGTAACATTCCGTGTAGGAAGTAGGCTTGCCAAGTCCCCCCGGGGGGGCCGGGAACCCCCCGCCCCAGAGGCCCGTTCCCCGCCACTGCCGGATCGGGCCCCGGGGGGAACCCCACCCCAACGTGCACGTCACCCAGAAGTGATGCGACCACGCGAGGCATGCTGTGCGCCGGCACTCCGAGGGAAAACTCTATGGTTTTCCCTCAGATGGCCGTGGCCACGCCCCAGCGTGGTCGCGTCACTTCCGAGTGACGAGGATGCGGCGAAGCGCACGCGCGCTCCAGCCACCAGCCGGGAGTCCCCCGCTGCGGCAAAGATTGCACTTGGCAACCCTAGTATGAAGGTAACTCTGGCAAATACTCTGTAGATGCATCTTTTTGATTTGCATGAAGATCACAGACTTAACCTTGGCTAACTATCCATTCCTTTACACGGAGTCTGCCGTGTGTAATGCAAGAGACAGGGTTTGCGGCGAAGGCAGCAGCTCTTCTCCAAGCTGCTTCTCTCTCTGCTTGATCAGAGGTTTTAGAAGACCAGGGTAAACTTTCCCCTCCTAGCTTTGTCTGTGGACCGGAGAAGCAGACACATTTTTATTCCTTAGGCAAGCAAAGTGGCAAGCAGCTGTTCGGCTTAGAGGCTTGATGCATTTGGAATTTACAATCTCCTCGCACCGCCCGTCTGCAATTTACTGTGTGGAACGGAAAATTGTTTGCTTGTTTCTTGTCCTGCTAAGGCAAGATTTAGATTAAAATGAAACACAAGTGTGTCATAAACGGCTGGGAAATTACGCCTGTTCGGTTGTATTGCCTCTTTGTTAACCTCGCTGATAGGAAAATGCGGTGTCTTGTTTCAGATAAAGCTCAGGCGCTGGAGTGCGTGTTATGTACCTGGTGCTGGTATGTACTTGAGATAGGTTGCTGTGAGTGACTGTTTGGTAGTTCATTACAACAGTCTTTCTAGCGGGACGACCCTGCTGTTATTAATTACATATTTTCTTTCTTATGCGTTAGAAATAATGGCTGCATTCTCATCTTGGTATACAAGCTGGCTATCCCCATTTCACATCTTTGGTTATATCTGGAATCCTCACTTATTTAATTTATTTATTTACTTAATTCATTACTCCGCCTTTCTACCCAGCGGGAACCCAGAGCAGCTTACATTGTTCTCCTCTCTTCCATTATATCCTCACAACAACCCTGTGAGATAGGTTAGGCTGAGAGAGTGCAGCTGGTCCAAGGTCACTCAGCGAGCTTCCATGGCACGAGTGGGGATTTGAGCCCGAGTCTTCCAGATACTAGCCCGACACTCTTATCCACTACACTCATCCCCCTCTCCTGGTAGACAAGCTGGCTACCTCCATCTCAGATCTTCAGTTATACTTGGAGTCAGGGGCGTACCCAAGATTTTTAAAGTCGGGGGCGTTTTAAGAAGAAGAGAAGAGATTGGATTTATACTCCGCCCTTCACTACCTAAGGGAGTCTCAGAGCGGCTTACAAACTCCTTTCCCCTCCCCTCCCCACAACAGACACCCTGTGAGGTGGGTGAGGCTGAGAGAGCTCTTGACAGAAACTGTTGTTTTTCAAGGACAGCTCTTGTCAGAACTGCAGCTTGCCCAAGGTCATCCAGCCAGGTGCAAGTGGAGGAGTGGGGAATCAAACCCGGTTCTCCCAGATTAGAGTCCGCGCACTTAACCACTACACCAAACTGGCCCATGGGGGGGCACAGGGCAGGCAGGCAGGGTTCATAACACAGATGAAAACCAGGAGACGTGTATGTGTGTGCTGGATTGATCGTCCGCACCTTTCCGCTGCAACTTTGCCTCTTTCCCATGCCCCATCAGGCTGTATGGGAATGAAGGGTGGGGCTGGCCGGTGAGCTCGCGGGGTAAGGGCAGGGGTGAGTCTCCAGCAGGCAGGCTTGGCTCCAGTAGGCAGGCTTTGTGAGGGCGAGGGTGCGGTGCATCCGCTCACCGTGGCACACACAAAAATAAGGATTTTTCAGGGGGCCTTGGCGGTAAGTCAGGGGTCCAGGCCTCAAGAGGCCCTACTGTAGCTACAGGCCTGCTTGGAGTCCTTATATCAAGCCACTGTTTCTTGACCTCCTCCTCCTCCTCCTCTCCCCTCTAATCTTTACAGTGGGAGTGGTAATGCTTGACTGCTTTCCAGGGTTGTTGCAAGGATTACCAAGGAAACATATGGAACAAGCTTTAAGAACTTGCAAAAGAATCCCACGTAAACTTTATTTATTATAATAACGTTTATAATACCTTGCAAAAGAATCCCACGTAAACTTTATTATAATAACGTTTATAATAACTGGAAACCTTCATGTCCAAACATGTGTTCTTTAAAGGAGTGGTTTACGTATCACTTGATGACTGTGGTGCACACAGTGATTTGCTGTGTGTGAATGATCTCTCTCAGATCACATCCCGGAGAAAAGAACTTTGATATCACACCAAGCGCAGTGCTTTTCAATGGAGACCTTTTCAGCTGAGACTCATTCAGCTGGTAAACATCAAACAGTGTGCATGCTCATACAAGTTGGCTCCAGATGTTGCAGAATAGAATCCATAAATCTTCAAATACAATGCTGCCCTGAAATGCATTTTCCTTTTAAAATGGTGGGGTGAGGGGGTGGGTTGGACAACCCCCCCTTTCATTGGAAGATGCTTCCTTTTGAGGAAGTGCTGAATTGTGTTGTTCAGAGTTGGCCTCGTAAACCTTGGGTTATTGCTTTTAGATGCAAAAAAAAAGTCATTCGGAGTGGTTTATACATTTATACTGAATTCCTTCTTTTCTGTAATTCTTATAAAGCAGTTTTAGGACTTGTCTTCCTCTCAAAGTTTGTGGAAAGTAAACTGTGGCATACTTGGCCTCCATTGGCAAGGTCTGCCATGTGCCTCCAAGCTGCCCCTGTAATCCATTTCATATTCTTTTGGAATATATTATTTAATGTATCTCTTATGAAAGAATGAACTCCACCCCTGCATAACTAATCTGACCCTCAGTTTAGGAAGGGCAGCCAATCATTCTTCAAACTATTATTTCAGCTTCCTTCCTTTCCCCATATTTTAACATTCTGTTCCCTCCATTTATTTCTAATATCTCATTTTATCTCTCCCTTCTGCATTGGTCTTGATTTAGCTCAGACATCCTCATCTCTTCCTTTCCCTGACGGTACGTATTCCTCCCCCCCACCCGAGATGCTCCAGTTTTCTGAATTCTCTTTACTGCTCGTTCTAATTTTGTAATAAAATGCTACCTGCCTAGACTGCAATTTCGTGCACCGTTGGAGAAATATAGGTGTTTGGAGCAGACCTGATTACATGCAGATTGGTGGAAGCGCATCCGCTTCATGTATAAATTTTTGGCAGTATTTCCATCCGCAGAAACAGGGGGGGATCATTCTTCCTCTGAAATGTTTCAACAGGTTAGTATGAGTGACTTTAGATACGATCCCGAAGTTCTGTTAGTATACACACTGTCTGTATGAAAATATCACTCTTTCGAAACACCTTATATGTCAGAAGACGGTGGTTTCTTTGTGTGATGTATGGCAATGAGTGTCAGTAACTTTTGAAACCCATCTAATTTTTGGCAGTGAGGCATTTTGTTCTTGTCACATAAGACATACTTGATAAATTTTCATGGTCTGTGGACATGGCTTGGTAATTTTCAAACCTTCGATCCAAGGTGGAATTTCTGAAGAAATATTGAGAGGAGAAAGAAACTGTGCTTCCTTTTTGCACTAGGCAGACACTATTTTTGTATGTCTTCCCCTCTTTTGCAAGCCCCCTCCCCCCCACCGTTAGAATTTTGGAAGACAAACAAACTCTCATTTTAATTTGCTCATTTAAATGTTCATCTTTGAAGGAGTTTGGGGAAGAAGAAAGGGAGGGCAGGAGTGTAACTTCCTTTGAGTTGTGTCATCTGAAGTGTTACAATATGGATTTTTAGAACATTACTGCTTGGATGGCACGTTTTGAGATAAGTTTAGTTATTGTTTAAATATGTATCCCTTTTAGAAGAGCTAGAATTCAAACTGTTATTTTGGGCGCTGGCCAGGAGACAGTCATTGAATTTTACACAACTTATCAAATAACACTACGTGTCCTCGCTGCTTCTGGAGGCCGCTGAGTGGTCTGTAAGGACCGCGGCTGCCTCCTGAGCTGGCATTTTCCCCCTCACTCCACTATGTTTCTAGAAGAATCCAGGAGGAGAACAAAATTCCATGGAAATCCAGGCTCCTGTTCCAATGGAACAGAATTATTACTGCTTTGTTTGTAGGATGCAATATTTTTATTCTACCTTTCCTCCAGTAACTTCAGGATGGTGTACATAGTTAATTCCTCTTCACATCAATAATACTTTTTTCCCTCACAGCAATAATACTGTGAGGTACTTATTCTGTGGTGTCAAACATGCGGCCCGGGGGCCGGAACCGACCCTTCCCAGGCTCTTATCCAGCCTTTGAGCAACTGGTGCAAGGGAGAAGGCAGGAGGCTGTTCATTGGGGGGGGGGGGACAGGCGCACAGGCACACACGGTGAGGTGTGTGTGGTCAAAGCTGTCAAAAAATGAAAGGAAATGGCTAGGGAGTGGCTATGGTATCCCTTTGGGGAAAAGTAGCCTTGCATAAGATTAAATACATTTATTGGGGCTTTTGTGGATTCCCCAGTAAATCAGTTGCTTTCATTCTTCTTCTTCTTCTTCTTCTTCTTCTTCTTCTTCTTCTTCTTCTTCTTCTTCTTCTTCTTCTTCTTCTTCTTCTTCTTCTTCTTCTTCTTCTTCGGTATTCCTTTGGAAAAAAGTAGCCTTCCATAAGATTAAATACATTTATTGGGGCTTTTGTGGATTCCCCAGTAAATTAGTTGCTTTCATTCCTAAGAATCAATTGCTTTCGTTTGTATTTTGAGTAAAAAATATTGTTAATTGGGTTTGCCTGTGTCATTTATAAAGTTTACATCTCCAATACCTGGCATTTCATTTTATGGCAGACATGGCCCCACCCAGCAAAGTAACTTTTATGTCAGATCTGGCCCTCGTGACAAATGAGTTTGACACCTCTGACTTAGATTGAATAAGGTACTTAGATTGAATGGGATTGGCTGGCCCAGAGTCATTTGATGGGTTTCGTGATTCACAGGGGATCTGAACATCTCCCCCCCACCCCCGTCCTAACCTGACCCTTAACTCCCTCAGAGCA
Organism: Gekko japonicus; assembly: GCF_001447785.1. Classification (NCBI taxonomy): domain Eukaryota; kingdom Metazoa; phylum Chordata; class Lepidosauria; order Squamata; family Gekkonidae; genus Gekko; species Gekko japonicus. Next base: position 539,245 of record NW_015168084.1, on the reverse strand, counting down.
TTATCTCCATTCTGCATTTTGCTTGCCTGTATCTGTGATTCATGGTGAGTTACAATCTAAAGTGATATACGTTTTTAAAAATATAAGCCATTAGCTAAAATTGCAGATGCTTACAACTGGATCTTTACTAGTGGCAACTAGATTGGATAAGGAGGGCTCACAGTGTTTCTGCAACACACTCATGCTCCCATTTGGAGAGAGTTTCACGACTAGAATATCCTTTGTCCAATTACATCTAGCTCGCAAGCTTTATTCCCTGGCAGCCTAGCTACACTGATCCTGCACTACTGTGATCTCCATACTGGGCTACTTTAATGGGCTCTCTGTGGGGCCTATCTTTGAAGATGTCTCGGAACCTTCAGTTAGCTCAAGATGTGGCAGTGAGATTCCTGTCTTGGCATCAGCCACTCAGAACTTATAATTCCAGTGCGTTGTCAGCTGAACGAGTAACCTGTTTGCTGTATGTCCACGGGCCAGCGGTGCTCTTCAGACAGCCTCCATCAGGACTGTCCATCTGGCAGCTCTCAAGTTGAAGGCTTTTTTTTCCTTTTTCTTTTTTGAATGGCATACCAAAAGAAGGTGCAAAAGGGCACCTTCATTTTCTGTATTGAGGAAGGTGTGTAAAATGGTTTTATTTCAAAGGGCATTTAGTAAAGGTTAATCATTTTGGCACATCTTGCTGTGTTTTTATCTTGGTCATTTACTATTACCTTTTTTTTTTAAAGTGCGTCTTACTGTTGCTTTGTTGGTCACCCTTAGTCCAAGAAAAGAAGGCAGAATATAATGAGGGGGGGACATGATTGCTCTCTTTAAGTATTTGAAGGGCTATCACTTAGAGGAGGGCAGGGAGTGGTTGCTGTTGGCAGCAGAGGATAGGGCTCGCAAGAATGGGTTTAAATTAAGGGCGGGAAGGTACCAACTGGATATCAGGGGAAACGTTTTTACAGTAAGAGTTGTTTAGCAGTGGAATCAGCTGCCTAGGGAGGTGGTGAGCTCCCCCTCACTGGCAGTCTTCAAGCAGCGGCTGGACAAAGACTGGTCAGGGGTGCTCTAGGCCAGTGGTGGCGAACCTATGGCACGGATGCCAGAGGTGGCACTCGGAGCCCTCTCAGTGGGCACGGGTGCCATCGCCCCAGCCAGGCCCAGATCATCATTAAAGTGTCGAATTCTGAGCCAAATAATTTTAAGTAAATGAAAGCATTTGGGATTGCTTTCCTTACTTTGTTTGGATCATCTTAAGTTAATGTATGAGTTGTTTTTTCTAAAGTAAAACCTCAGTATTCAGGTTAAATTGGCGTGTTGGCACTTTGCAATAAATAAGTGGGTTTTGGGTCGCAGTTTGGGCACTCGGGTCTCTAAAAGGTTCGCCATCACTGCTCTAGGCTGATCCTGCATTGAGCAGGGGGTTGGACTAGATCGCCTGTATGGCCCCTTCCAACTCTGTGATTCTAGGATTCTATGAGATATTCTAGATCAATATGACTATGCAGGGCGGACTGGCCATTTATCTTGCAGGGAAATTTCACTGTGGGCCACTGGGGGACATGAGTAAGCAGAGTCGAGCCCCAGCAACTCTTCCAACACCTCAGCAGCCGTTTTTCAACGCAGTGGTTCTTGGTGGTGGCAGCTCACCAGTTGTTTCCCCCTTCACTGCCGCACTGCTGCAAGGGGTGAGCAACTGCTCACAGTTTGCACAGCTGAGTTGAGTGGCCCTTGAAACACCGGCTTGTAGTTCCGCAGGGGCTACTCAATGGTAGAGTATCCGTTTGGCATACTGAAAGCCCCAGTTCAGTCCCCAGCATCTTCAGGTGAAAGGCTCAGGTGGATGGTGACATGAGAAACCTCTACCAGATGCCTTAGAGAGCTGCTGTCAGTCTGAGTGGGCAATACTGACTTTGATGGACCAGTGGTCTCATTTTAGTGTAAGGCAGTTGTGCGTGACTTGCTCCAGGGTCTTTTCCACTTCCTAGCGCACACTGGCATATTTGGAGACTGGAGCTGTATTCAGCCATCTCAAAGCACTCATGCAGTCACGGCATGAACTTTCCTGAAGTCCTCAGTCTCACAGGCTCGCTTCCCTGTCTTCCCCTCTCAGGTCGACACGTACTGGTTTAGGAAGCCGAACCTCCTTAATTGTGGTACCCAGATTCATGCAATTTAAGAAAACCGGGTTGTATTTGTTGCCCACAAACTGGAATTTTAATCCAGTATTAAGCTGTGGTTTAAAACCCTGCGCTCTTAAAGCGTCCATTTCAGACATTGTACCAAGTTGTGGCTCAGGTTGAATGCTTCCAAACTGGGAAGCCTGGCTTCTCTCCTCATTATGCTGGGGGAAAGAGAACGAGATGGAACATGTAAAGCGGGGTCCCTGACCTTTTTGAGCCTGCAGGCATGACACCGCCATGGTGGGCACAATCACTCAATGGCTGTTGCAGGAGGCAGAGCTAACCACAAAATGTCAGGAGCAAAATTATGCAGAGTTCCCACAGAAAGTCTACAACATTTCAGGAAGAAACTCTGGAATAGCCGGAAATGTTTCTGGAGCCAAAGGAACAAATCTGTTTGTGAGGGTCAGACAGGAGCTCTGTTTAAAAGAATGCCTTTTAATCTGTACAGCCAGTCCAAAGCCCTGCTGGGCAAAACGCCCTCCTAGTTCCACCCATTTTCTAAAAGTGCTTCTGGGTGCTGGGAAAGATGCCCGGTGCCCATGAGTTCCACAGGGCCTGTAAGATGGAGCTCTTCCGCCAGGCTTTTGAGTAGGAGCCGCCACCACTTCAATTCCACCACCGATATGTTCGCAGCATCGCACCACTACCACTAATATGTGGTTCCATCTGGGTGCGAGGTGACCCTGGAAGGAGAGGGTGCTGACAAGTTGTGGGACCAATACCATTTGAGGAAGTTCTACCCCATCTTGCACTGACACTTTGTTGTTGTACTGTATTGTTTTATGGTTTTAGACTGTTTTATCTGTTTTAATTCTGGCACTTGTGCCTCATTGTTAGCTGCCCTGAGCCTTCGGGGAGGGCGGGATATAAATCCAAAAATAAATAAATAAAATAAATCGTTGACTCCTGGTATAAAGGGTTAAGGCTCATTCATTTAATGGACAAATAGTGGTTTGTTCCTGATCTCTCAATGGCGTCTGCCTATATACATAACCAAACCGATTCGGTTTTGGTTTTTGTAACTCTGGTCCGAGTCCTTGAAAAGACATTAGTAAGGCTCTCTCTCGGCACTCTGAAAGCGACAGTGCCTGCAGTGATTTATAGAAATCATTAAAATCTGTATTTAAAGATTGCCGGTTGTCTCAGTCTTAATTTGTTAGACCTCTAAGGACCAGCCTCTTACCCTCAAAGCTAACCGCTTGCAAATCTAATTGAGGAGGGAACTTCCAAGGCCAAAATTTCACCACAGACTTCTCTCCCCCTCTTCTTTCCTCTGTGTCGCACATCTGCCCGCCTCGGCTGCCATTAATTAAGGTTGATGAAATGGAAAAGAAAATGCAGACGAAGCTCAAATCCGTACTTTGATGGCTTCGGGAATGGATAAGAACTCGCGCGCATTCCGATTCATGGAGTCACTTCTGAGGACCAGCCAAACAAAGCAAAAAACGAAGGGAACTCCAAGGCAGCTAAGGCGAAGGAATTGGAGACAGAAAACCGTGTGTGTGTGTGTGTTATTGTTTGTTTTCTGCTATGAAGTATAACCATCCTAGTCTCTCAGTCTGGCAAAACCTTGGAGGTTGTTGGTTTATCAGGGGGAGGGGTGCTGCTGAGAAGATGGAATGGTCTAATCTCCCGAGACAAAGTATGATGAGAATTTCATAGCTGAAGGAGAAATAAGGGGCAGCCTGGGTTGGGGGGAGGCAGTTTAAAATTGGCTGATGTCCAGATTCTTTGAAAGAAGTTTGGGACCATGTGAAAAGGCAAAGTATACGAAGTCCCCGTGTCCCACTTCAGGGATCCCTAGACCCAAGTCTTGCTGATTCGCAGTTTTGTGATAAAAAAACTCATATCTCTGCATAGCCTTTTTGTATTTTTTAATATATGTGTGTCATGGTGACCTCTGGTGACTGACTGTGTGTGCACCTGGAAGTCATGGTGACCTCTAGTGATGGACCCATACTGTGGGGGCCTGGAGGATATTCAGAGAGGTGGCTGGATAAAGCCTGCCCCCTCCTCCCGCCTCTGGTATTTCAGGGAGGTCTCCCATCCTAGTACTTGTCTGCATAGCCTTCTTGAGAAGGAAGGGGCACATATAAGCCCCCCCCCTTCTGTTGGTGGAAAACATTGTAGATTACCATGAGGGAAAGGTGGAAAGAGCGCATTTATTACCTCTTCATAGTTCTACAGCACCGTACAGAAACTTTTGTTTGGGGTCTCTGCCCATAAGGCTCTTAAAATCAGTTTTATTCTATCCTTCCTATACGGGACTCAGGGTTGCGTTCATAGTTCTTCCCCCCTCCATTTTTTCTTCACAACAACCTCATGGGCAATGTTCCCTCTAAGCTGTGTGGTCATGTGAGCAAAAATTTTACCTTGTGAGCTACTGGCATTGAAGTTGTGAGCAAGCAATTTGGCTGCTGCATAAATTAGTTTGCTTTGGAGCCATCCCTTCCTGAGCTAAGACAAAAATCTGTGAGCCGGAGGCTAAAAAACTGTGAGTTAGCTCACACTAGCTCAGCTTAGAGGGAACACTGCTCATGGGATAGGTTGGAGAGTGAATGATTGGTCCCTGGTCCACCTACTGAGCTTCCCAGCAGAATGGGATTTGTACTCAGAAGAGTGACATGTTGAAGTAGATTCACCTTTGTAAATCCTTCTTTGTCTATCACAGAGCAAACATAGTAAGAGGAGAACTAACTCCCTTCTGATTGATTTAGGGAATTTATGTGTTTCCTCTCCAGAGATCTACTTAAGATGGCTCATGGGTAAAAACAGTGCAATTAAACCATCCACATGTCAACATGAAAACACTTCCAGGACAGGGCAATTATAAAACTTGCCATGTTGGTGTGTGTGTGTGTGGATGTGCCTTCAGAAAAGGACCACTGTATGAGAATGGGAGAGAAACATCTGCCTGACATGACTAGCCTCAAGAACAATCATGAAGACCGGTCATCATTATCTTAAGGTTCCACCACACGCTGTCATCTTGTTGCTGCAGACATAAACACTTCGTTTATTTATTTGGAATTCCTTTGTTTTCTTCCTTTGCCGTCTCACCTCAAGTGCTCCAAGTGAGGTGCAGCAGTAGATTTCAGCCTTTTCTGACGAAAGAGCTACCTTTTAATTCCCAAGTTGCAGCCAGTTCGTGGTGACCCCATTGGGTGTTCAAGGCAAGAGACGAACAGAGGTGGTCTGCCATTGTTTGCTTCTGCAGAGTGACCCCGGAATTCCTTGGTGGTCTCCCATCCAAGTACAAACCAGGCTGATCCTGCTTAGCTTCCGAGACCTGACAAGATCATGCTGGGCTATCCAGATCAGGGTGTAAACATATTGATATATTACAGTTTTCTTTAGGCAAACAGAAGCAGGGTAGGCCAGGGCTCCTGAACTTTTCATAGTCGTGCAGAGGAGGGAATTTGGGCAGGAGATGCTTTCTTGGTGCCTGTTTAACCAGCTGCACCTTTCCAAATTCCCTCTTCTGCATATCTGTTGCAAATAAAGATGTTTTGCCTTGCTTCCCGTCTCTCTTGTCTGTGTTTCCTACTTTACCTTTGAAGAGTAAGACCAAAGGACTAAAGAAGTTGCATACCTGTGAAGCAGAGTCTGATACCAATTAATTACATCATATTTTGTGCACAATGATCAGTGGGGTTTTTTTTTTTAACCAGCTGGTATGAAGTGATAGCTGGAAACAAGCTATTGAAGAAGAGGCAGCGGTGAACTGGCCAGACCTCTGCCTCAGACCTTAGAGAGGCACTGCCGGTCAGTGATCCAAGAGGAGGGGGGGAGGAGGAGGGGGAGGAGGAGGAGGAGTTTATACCCCGCCCTTCACACCACTACACCAAACTGGCTTTCAGTGTTGGCAGGGTAATTAAGACAGCAGTGGTACACAGCCTAATTAAAGAGTAGAGAAAGGGCTCAGAGAGCTCTTTCCAGAACTGTCCTTGAGAGAACAGCTCTGCCAGAATTATGACTTGCCCGAGGTCATCCAGCAGCTGCAAGTGGAGGAGTGGGGAATCAAACCCGGTTCTCCTAGATTAGAGTTTGCGCACTTAACCGCTACACCAAACTGGCTCTACATAACATAGAGCTACATAAATGGTAGCATAGGTTTTATAGTTTTAAAACTTGATTGTTTTATTTGTTCAAATGCTATACAGTCTTATTCTGAAGGCTTTGTTTTTAGAACAGTACTTTTGAACCCTAAATGTATCTTTTGTATTTATATTTTACTAGGAAAAAGGCCCATTGTGGAAATAAGTACAACGATCTCTAGAAAGAGGCTCTGGGCGGGTGCCCCGGCCTTGGACACAGTGTCAATTTGCTGTGGCGACCTCAGCAGGGTATAATGACACTGAG
>NW_015168084.1:528927-532324 GCF_001447785.1 Gekko japonicus | reverse complement strand
TGGTATCTTGGGGAGAGGCTTCAGCAGCTACCCTGTGATTTTGCAGCCTCTCCCTCAAACCCCCTCTCCTCCAGCCCCCAGAATATACCCTATATTTTCACCATTGACTTCAAAGGCCCATAGGATATAATGGGGCCGAAACTGACATTCGGCTGGCCCTTTTTCAGGCCTGGCGTTCTAGTGTGTAGCCTGAAAAAGGAGGGGGTGGCGGCTCTGCAGGCCGTTTTTCAGGCCCGGCACTCCAGCATGGAGCCTGAAAAAAGCGGGGAGGGCAGCTCAGCAGACCCCACCCTTCTCCTGCGGTGGTTGCAGCTGCTGCCAAAAGCGGCGGCAGCAACCATAACTTTTTAAAGAGCCCTTAAGGACAGCTGGGAGAGCCAGAATGACCTCTCGCGAGAGGTGGAATTTGCCCCTATGAGTCCAAGGCCATCACTCCAGGGCTCAGGGAGGCAGGAGAACGTTCCCCCCCCCACACACGGGCGTCGCAGCTGCCGCCAAGAACAGCCTCAGCCAGGCAGAGGGGGGGGGGAGAGATTTTTCCCGGCGTGCGCGGCTTCGCGCACCTCTGGGAAGGTTTGGGCTGGCCCTGGAGGCCTAGCAGAGGCTGCTGGAGCAGCCTTGGCCAGGCAGAAGGGGGGGGAAGCCGACTTACCCTCCTGCTTCTTCCTAGTTCTGGAACAGAATGAGGCTGGAAGCAGAGGGCGGCTGGGAAAAGGGGGCGGGGCTTTGCCATGTGACCACCCCGCCCACGTGCCTCTCTCCCGGAGCGACGTACCGGTGCACTCCAGCCTGATCCGAGGCCTGTATTGTCTACTGCCGGTCAGCGTAGAGGCGCGCTCCGGCCCGATCCGAGGCCTGCTTACTACTACCACTGCCGGTCAATGTAGGCAATACTGATCTTGAGAGATCCATGTTCTGACTCAGTATAAGCAAGTCTACATGTCTTGAGAGGTACATGTTCTGACTCAGTTTAAGCAAGTTTATATGTATTCGGATTTGGCTGGTGGTCCATTCAGCCAAGTGTCATCTCCTCAGACTGGCAGTGACTCTCTGGCTGAGGTGTCTCGTACTTCCAAATGCTTATTTGTCAGCTCTTTCTCCTTATGCCCTGAGGTAGTAGTTGGAAAGCTAGTTATTTAATAGCCTACAGGCTAGTTTTTAATAATCAGTAAAATGGTGACCTGAATATGGAAAGGCTGAGTGCTTAGACTCCGTTTGGCACTATCTGTTATAAACATGAAATTGTTTTAGCAGAAATCCTGCCAGAGTACCTGTGAGCCTTATTGTTTGGTTGGTTGTCATCTCTGGAATTTTCTAACTCCTTCTATACACAGGTCAGGTCACTTTTGTCCGTTTTTGACTGACAATTCTATAATCAGGGCTATTCACCCCCCAAAATGTATATCACCCTTGCTTTTCTTCAAAGCTATTATATTTGTTCTGCTTCCCAAGTTGCCTTAAGGCCATGGTGAGGGGCTTTCTCTTTCTATAGAAATCTGTCACCTTGGCATCCGAACAGGTCAGTCTGTATGGGGAAACATCAGACACTTCTCTTTATTAATGGTTGCATTCCTTTAATTCCTAAAAAGTCACCTAATCCTTACAGCTCATCACTTAAAAAAACCCCAACCTCTAGCTGATGTGGATTGTAAAACTGCTATGTGTGTTTTTTATGTTCTACTATTCTGGCCTTTCAAGGTATTTTTGGTCTGTTTATGTGTCTATTCTGTCCTCATTTAGAAATTGCCTCTCATGCTTGAGAAATCTCTCTCTTACCAGAGGGTAATGAAACGTGTGGTGGTGTATCCTCTGTTTTATTGGGTCACTGTGCTCGACTAATGCAGAGTGAAAATAATATTTAATGGTCTCTCACTTGCTCAGAACTGCAGTTGCCATTACAAACAGGTTGGGCGGTAGTATTTACTACTGGTAACCCCGATTGCGGAATGCACCTATTCTTTCCCCCCTGCTACATTTGGTTTCTTTCAATTCAGATCCCTTTGGGTTCCAGATAGCCTCCGGTCGATCATTTCAGAATGTAGGATCCACCACAGAGAATGTATATGAATGGGCAATTGCTGATTTTTATCTTTTTGCTTTGTTCAGATGAGTGGAGCTGTCTCATTGGAACGTAGCAGGAGGGGCAGTCTTGCAGCCCAGTGCCTTTAAGGGCTTTTAGGTAATAGATAGCTCCTTCAATTGGGCCAGGTAACTGGTCGGTAACCAATGGCGTGTACGCGGATTCTGCTTGGTGCTCGAAAGCAATAGCAGTGGGGCATGTCCCAGATACATTCTCCGTTCCTACAGTGAAGCTCAGCAGGCCTGAGCCTGTGCCATAGTAGATGCCGCAGAACAGCTGGCAGCAAGAAAGGGTTCCTGGACCAACATATTGATTTGGAAAGGTTTCTCTGAAGGCAGGAAGCTTGAAACTCCCCCTGCCATGTTGTGTAAAATCCGGGATTCCATTGTGAAGAAACTGCTTCCTTGGAAAGTAAACTCCATTTTGATTTTGATTTTTTTTTAGTCTTGCAAGCCGTCACAATTTGTCTTTCCTTGAAAGAATGGCATGGTCTTGTTCTTCACAGTCAGCCTTGGATTACTCTCCTTAGCGGAACCTATCAGAGGACAATCCGTTCCAAGGTTGTCTGTCCGTGGCAACTTTTCTGTTTGCTCCAGCGTGGTTATTTCCCCCTCTGAGGTTTTAAGAAAAGCTTTCAAAGACAGCTGAAGATCAGACTTTTTAAAAAATTGTGGTTTATCAAAACACACTGGGCTGCAGAGCAGATACTTCACTGACTCTTATATCATAGCTTTGCTCCTCCCATTCAGCTCTCCTTAGGGATATGCAGGGGAAATAAAATCATTTTTTCCCGGATTCGGGTATAAATCTTCTAACAAGTATTCAGGGGAGAGGGGGTTTGAGGTAGAGGCACCAAATTTGTGCTATAGCTGTTGGAGCCTCTCCCCAAAAGACCCCCCAAGTTTGGAAAAGATTGGACCAGGGGGTCCAATTCTAGGGGCATCCAAAGAGGGTGCCCCCAATCCTCCATTGTTTCCTATGGGGATAAGGTAGGCAGCAGTGTCTCCCAGAAAAAGCCAGAAACCCTCAAAAAAAATTGAGGGTTTTTTGGCATTCAGTATTTGGTGGCTGAATCAGCTCTGGGGATCTGATTCAGTATGCCAAATACCCGAAAAATGTTGGAAAAGGTTTTTTCGGGGGGTTTTCAGTTCAGCTTTACAAAATGCACACCCCTAGCTCTCCGCATTCCTTTTAGTCCTTTGCCTAATTATGGCCCCGTTCACACGAGGCGATTTGGCCCGGGAACGGGACAGTTTGGAGGCGGATCAAAGCAGCGCGATCACACCACAACATCTGGGAAGCGTTCTGCTTCCGCCT
>NW_015168084.1:525623-528745 GCF_001447785.1 Gekko japonicus | reverse complement strand
GGAGCCGTATCAACGTTGGCGCGGCTTTTAAAAGCCGCGCCTTCGAGCGCATTTTCCCCTGCCGTGTGGCCGGGGCCTATGTTAGAAATGTTCAAATATCCAAATTATCCATGTTGCCAAGTAAAACATTGGTTGCAATGCTTTTCTGTAAGTGGGGGGAGGGGGGGAGGGGCCGGTATTTAGATAAGGTTGTATCCGTTTCCAGCAATTCACCCCTCAGGTCTTGGGAGGTGATGGTGCCAATAGGGTTGCCAGGTCTGAATGACAAGCCAGTGGAGGACTTACCAGGATGCTCTGGGAGAGTGGAGGGAAGATGCACGCTGTGCCTACGTCATGTTCGGGTGACATCGAAGAAGAAGGAGAGTTGGTTTTATACCCCACACTTCACTACCCGAAGGAGTCTTGGAGCAGCTTACAATCACCTTCGCTTCCTCTCCCCTGGGGGTACCTGGGGCTGAGAGAGCTCTGAGAGAGCTGTGACTGACCCAAGGTCACCTAGCTGGCTTTATGTAGAGGAGTGGGGAATCAAACCCTGTTCTCCAGATTATAATCCGCTGCTTTTAACCACTACACCAAACTGCCATAGAGTTTTGCCCAAAACCTAGAGCATCACCCCCCAACATCATGAATGTGCCAACGTCATGAATGTGTCTACATCACTTCTGGGTGATGTACACGTGTTGTGTTTGGGGCGGTAACTCTCCTGCTGGCCAGCTGGCCAACGCTGGGGGGGGGGCGAGCTGGAAACCGGGGAATCCCCCACAAACTGGGGGGGGGGACCTGGCAACCCTAACGACAAGTGAGTACTGCCACCGCTCCCCAAAACCTCTGGTAGATTGTATCTTGATTACATTTCTGTCCAAAGGTATTTTGAATGTGCAGTGTAACAGGTTGCATCCTTTGGCTCAGTCCTGCCCCTTGTGAAACTTTCCACCAAAACAGCAGGTCAAGCTGTCCCATCTTTGGAACAGCATTTTTTTCATTGATGGAAGACTTCCGGTCATGGAAGAAAGCTCTGATAAAGCAGTCTTAGGATACAATCAAATGTGTCACAGGTCCTTTCTTTGCAGCTATAGTGGAAGACATCCTGCCACCAGGAGCCAGAAGAGAAAAAAATTAAAATCCTGGCATTGTGGTTTTACCATAGAACTTCTGGTGATTCCTAGAGCCACATGATGTCACTTTCAGTTTCTCCTGGAAGTGATGTCATATCATGTGCAGTGTTGGTGCCCCACCCCGTGTTCCTGCTTCCCATCCCCTGGTGGGTGCCAGTCATCAGCTGGCAACCCTTCCATAAAAAATCACCAAGAGCTAGAAGCAGGGCTTTTATTGCAGTTGCTTCAAGGCTCTGGAATTACCTCCTTTGGAAACCATGTCTAGATACTTCAATATATCCTTCCAAAAGATCTACACTCTCCTGCTTTGAATTGCTGTTGGAGGCTCCTTTGATGGGAGGTTGCTCTAAATTACTACATCTTGGGTGCCACATTTGTTGAATCTATTGTTTTATTTTACTGCAAAGGCAAATTGTTTCATTATGTCTTTACATAAAGTGCCTCGAGCACACACACGCTTATAATATAGAAATATTATAAACAAATAAATGATAAATATGTATGCATTCTCTCTGTTGAAAATGCAGCACCGAAAACTACATAAAAATAAATTGTTAGGGCAGGGAGAGTTTGGAAGGATTGAATTATAAGCTCCTAACATTTCGTTTCTATGTCCTTTTTTGAAAATATAGTAATTGGCCGCAACTCAGTAATGGTGCATGACCAGAATTATCTTGCTGCCATTTCAGTATCTCTCAGTCTCTCTCTCTTCCTCGAAAAGAAAAGAAAAAGAAGTGGGGGGAAAGAGGACACCTCACAGTACACCAGCAGTTGGGCAAAGGAGCTTGACTTGAGAGTTTTAAGAATGGGTGAATGAAATCCATTGTCACCGCTAGTAGCTACGCAAATTCAGGCAGCACTCCTTGTATACAAAGCCATTTTGCTGGGTAATAGTAGCCAAATTAGTTGTTAACAGGAATGATGTATTTATTCTTTTATTTAGGGGAGAGAGAGAGAGAGAGAGAGAGAGACAGAGACAGAGACAGAGAGCCGGCCGGCCGGCCAGCCGGCAAAATTGACAACACGCGTTCTCTGTTGTGGTCCCCATTTTATGGAATGGCCTTCTTGCTGAAGTCATGATCGAGGTTTACAAGATTATGTATGCATGGGATAGAGCAGGTAGAGAAAGAAGCACTTTTCTCCCTTTCTCACAATACAAGAATTCGTGGGACACTCAATGAAATTGCCGAGCAGTCGGGTTAGAACATATAAAAGGAAGTATTTCTTCACCCAAAGAGTGATTACTTATTTATTTATTTATTTATTTATTCGATTTATATACCGCCCTAACCCCCCCATGGGGGTCTCTGGGCGGTTTACAATTTGTAGTGCTAGTCACCTGTTACATTCCCTAACTACGGCCACAATTCATGCAGGGGTTGGGTCATCCTACCAGCACCCTAGGTGGTGACGGTTCTTCTCCGGCCTCCGGCTTCTTCGGCTGCAGATGTCTCTCGGCCCTCAGTCCAGCGGGACGTCTCTCCTTCCTCTGGTGCTTCCGGCGGGTGGCTGCTTTTTCGGTGCACGAATCCGCTCTCCCTGGCCCTGGCTGTGTCCAGTCGGCTCCACCGCGCTGGGAGATGACGTCTTCCGCGCCTCTTTGCTGCTGGCGACGGCCGCCTCTGTTGTTTCACCGCTGGCCACCAGGGATCACTCTTTCTGGCTGATTAACACATGGAATTCACTGCCACAGGAGGTGGCGGCGGCTACAACCATGGACGGCTTCAAGAGGGAATTGGATAAACATATGGAGCACAGGTCCATCAGTGGCTATTAGCCACAAGGTATAGATAGGAACTCTCAGTCTGGGGCAAGTGATGCTCTGTATTCTTGGTACTTGGGGGGGGGCAACAGTGGGAGGTCTTCTAGTGTCCTGGCCCCACTGGTGGACCTCCTGAGGGCACCTGGTATTTTTGGCCACTGTGTGACAGAGTGTTGGACTGGATGGGCCATTGGCCTGATCCAACATCGGCTTCTCTTATGTTCTTAAGGATCCTGCTCTCCTGG
>NW_015168084.1:496929-524803 GCF_001447785.1 Gekko japonicus | reverse complement strand
CATTTGAGGGGAAAACAGAGTTTTCCCCTCAGATGGCTGTGGCCCCGCCCCCAGCATGCCCGGCGTCATCACGTCACATCCGGCTGACGTGCACGCCGGGGTGGGGTTCCCCCCGGGGCCCGATTCCGCAGCGGTGGAAATCGGGCCTCCAAAACAGGGGATTATCCGCCCCCCAGGGGGACTTGGCAGCCCTATGCTGGTTTCAACCACCTTTTCCATTGTTGAAAAGGGGGGGGTGTCCTTGACCACCAAAACTGCTATGATGAAGATCATGGGACATTCATGCATAAATACCCTGTGGAATGGGGGCGGTAGTGAGGAGGGGTTGAGTGAAACAGCTGGCTGTATATCATCCAACCAGTCAAATTTGGGGATATGTAGTCTCCCTCCCTCTTCTCGGAATTTGTCCCCTCCCTTCCTCATTGACGTTAACTATAATGCAGGCAAAGTTTAATCTATTTACTTAAAACCATAAGTATTCTCAAGCGGAATTCACAGAAGAAGTCAAGACGTACACATTGTGTTAACATTGCAATAAATCAGAAGAGGGAAATAGCTAGATACATTGCTTATTGTATTATGGTGGTGGAAAGGGCCTTCAGGTCGCAGCCGACTTATGGTGACCCCATAGGGTTTCCGAGACAAGAGTCTGTCAGAGGTGGTTGGCCGTTGCCCACCTCTGAGTAGCGACCCTGGAGTTCTTTGGTGGTCTTGCACCCAAACACTAACCAGGGCCGACCCTGCTTAGCTAGCGTGATCGGGCTAGCCTGGACTATTCAGGTCAGGGATGTCGTATTATGGAAAGCTTAAATCACATGGTCACCTTTGACAGAAAACAGCTCTAGATTGCACTTGTTTTAACTCACGTTTTCCCAAAATGTAGGGCTAAATTGCAGAGAGCTCCAGCCATGGCTTATGTTATTGCTAATTCTTAACTAAGTTCTGCAGGTCTGGGTTTCAAATTTTGGTATGGGTTGGGGGCACGCCACCGTCTCTCTCTTTCCCCCTGCACCCTACAGGGCTGTGCCGGATGACGCTGTGCATATTCATAATCCTCGCTTTGAGAGGGAGTAATTATTGAGCAGATGTGGCGCACAATGGTAGCGAGGTTTTTAAGCAGCTTACTGATAACGGCATTTTACGGAATGCTTACTGGATGTAGTAACATTATTTCTGGTTGCCTGTCTTAGTTCGTTTCAGATTAATCCGTCTTTCACTTGGAAGGGAAATGAATAGAGTCAGTAACTTCCAAGAGTTATGTAAAATCTGTTACGGTGCTAAATAAATGTGCAGAATTTTATGTACGTGGCTGAAATTGGAATGTCAATTTGACACAAATGCTCCCAAACAGACTGTTGGATGAGCTGATCGTGTTTCTCAAATGAGAGACTTGGGAAATACCATTTCGGTAGGACTCTAGCACTGAATGGTCCTGTTTTCTTCCACAGGATGTCTTCGGCATATTTATTATGCCATAACGTATCCTGCTAAATATGGTACCGCGGTGAGCGTCTTATTCAGCATTGAAGCCTGCGTTGCAAATCTGAGCAGGAGGGTCACAATGTTTTTGCTTGTTCTGGTTGCATGTAATTTAAAAAATGCCTTGCATAGCAATGTAGTGAGCGTGGTGAATGCCACAGTACAGTTGTCTGTCTTCTTGCACTTAGTCGACAGCAATCCACATGGTGATTCCAAATTGCTGCAATTTGGGTTTGCATGTTTTTATCTTGCTTTTGTTAACAGTCTGCTTACTTAAAAAACCAGTAGTTTCGTTGATCTGACTCTTTTTAAATCCTGCTCCCTCAAAAAAAAAATCTCTCAAAGTACATTGGATGGTGCACATTTGTCAGTATTCCACAACAGTACAAGGACACCAAGAAAACGGGAAAGATTAACTTGGGGAGGCAGCGTGCAGCTAGAGGGCTGTTGTTGGCATCCTGAAAATTCCCAATGTCATTTGGTGTACAGTTTTGTTTGCTGTGCAATAGGCAGCAAGAGGAATAAAAGGGAAGAGAAAACCTGATTCTGGAAATACAACTTCAAGGACACAACAAGCTTCATCTGTGACTGGTGGTATGTTGTGATCCTATGGGGTTTTCATTTGTTCATGCTCAGTTCTGAATCTAAAAAGATGTACTACTCTTCAGATGCCAGATGTGTAGTTGTGTTAGCCTGTTGCAGCAAAATAAAACAAGTGTCCTGTGGCACCTTAGAGACTAGCAGAAATTTATTTCAGAATTTTTTTTGTGTGTGTGTATACACACATATAGATGTGTACGTGTACACACACATATGTATACGCAAAATTTAAAACACTTTAGGAAAGAGCAAGAGTCCAGTAGCGCCAGTAACAAAATTTGTGGCAGGGTAAGAGCTTTCATGAGTCACTGCTCACTTCTTCAGATACTTATCTTCAGGTATCTGAAGAAGTGAGCCATGACTCACGAAACCTGTTCCTCCCCCTGCCACATGTTTTGTTAGTCTTTAAGGTGCTACTGGACTTTTGCTCTTTTCTCCTGCTACAGACAGACTAACATGGCTACTCATCTTGATCTATCTCCCCACTGGTGGACCTCCTGTTGGCACCTGGTATTTTTGGCCACTGTGTGACAGAGTGTTGGGCTAGATGGGCCTTTGGCCTGATCCAACATTGACGTCTCTTATGTTCTTATGTAAAACACTTTGCTAGTGTCTCAGATGCCACTGGACTCCCGTTTCATTTTCTACTTCAAACTAATATTTTTTTCGTGTGCCGTAACGCTGAACTGCTATATCTGAAATGATCGCCGAAGAACTGGTGCTGGATAGTATTGAGTATGGAGGGAGTTTCATGCCTACTGATGTGCACCAGAGTGAATAGTGAAATAGCGGACATTGAACTTTGCACAGGTTGGCTTTTGATGGACATCACCATGCTAAGCTTGTGTCCACTTCTCAGTCCACTCCTAGGGCACTTTCTTTTTGTAGCAGGAACTCCTTTGCATATTAGGCGACACACCCCTAATGTAACCAATCCTCCAAGAGCTTACAGAGCTCTTCTTACAGGGGCTACTGTAAGCTCTTGGAGGACTGGCTCCATTAGGGGTGTGTCGCCTAATACGCAAAAGAGTTCCTGCTACAAAAACAGCCCTGCAATTCAGCATATCGCTTCTAGATCTGAAACATTGCATGGGCTGAGTATCTTCTTAAGGCATCTGAGCAGAATGGGGAGAGTTCTAGTAACCAACAGGCCTACATCCTGAATTTCTAAAAAAACACAAGCCAGTGTGACGGTGGGGGGAAAAAGGGGGGAAGGAGGAAGTCACTGTGGCAAGGGAAGACCCAGAAGTAACATCACCACATCAAAATGAAGTTCGAGTTTGGTGGCACCTTTAAGATCAACAAAGTTTTATTCTGGGTGTGCATGGTCTTGAAAGTGCCACCAGACTCAAACTTTTTCCTGTTGCTTCATGGCTGCCCACTTGAATCTGTCACCATGTCAAGTGATGCTCCAGCAGTTCCCTCAATCTCTAGAATTCGAAACACATTGCTTGAACATGGTGAAGTTACTTCCAGGTTTTTACCGAGAAACGATGTTGCCGTGTCAAGCAATTTTCCCCTCACCATGCCTCACCTTTTAAACTCAAATGAGATCTTTAGGATAGTGTGTGGTTGGAAAACCTTATCTGATGCCGCCTGATCTGGCTGATGCTGATTTTATGGGAGTGTAACCCCGTGTGCTTAGCATATTGTCATTATAGGAGATCATCTTCTAATGGGACTTTGTTTATGGGTGGGGCTGAATTACGACATCATCTGCAATATGGTAATTTAGTAATTGCCAAGGTTTTTTTCAAAGAAATTATTTGGAGGTTTTCGTTATTTTGTTGTTGTTGTTCAATCGCACAGTCGAGTCCGACTCTTCGCGACCCCATGGACCAGATCACGGCAATTACGAAATCCAGTTTCGTAATTGGAGGCCCTCAACTGCAACTTACTTCATTTGGGCATCAATCCAGTTCTACTTGCAGGCATTACTTGCCCTCCAACTGCTGGATATTATTAACGGATTTGGCTTTCATTGACTCTTTAGCTAGTTCATCATCTAAAATTAATCTCTAGCTCTGTTAATATGACTACCACATTTTAAAAACTCCATTTACTTCTGGGAAAAATAATTAAATGCTGGCTTTTATAGTTTTTAAGTGGCTGAATTCCACCCCCCGCTCTTTATCCCAGCAGCCTTTTTTGCAACTGGAAACCTGTTTTGTACCTGGCATCATCTAATCCGTTTTAAGTCTACAGCATATCCTGTATTCCGTTTTCAGATTCTACAAACCTCAGACGTAGGGCCATTTCCTCTGTGCACTAAACTGTCTTTTTTCTCTCTTCCTACTTTGTCTTTTCCTGTTTTGTACCGATCACCCAGCCTGATGGAGAGTTCTAGAAAACTCAATATCATGCTCACTTTTCTGTGATGTTTTGGTTAGTTCTATTAGAAGGTATTGACTGCAGAACTGTATTTTGTGGAATTTATCTGTAGACCAACATGGTGGCAATCTTTTGTCCATTTATCCAAGCTGGCTGTTTATCCAAGCCAGCTGTCCTCTCTCAGTCCTTTGAGGTGGAAGTTCAGATACATCCTAGGAGCTTCATGTTGAGGTAAGAAAAGGCAAACAAATAAATGGCAAAATGGAAATGTGTTTTTCTTTCTTTTTTTTTAAATTTAAATTTTTTATTGAAGTTGAAGATGATATACATATAATATAGTAAGCATAAATAACTTCATTTTAGACAATGTGATACAAAGCATAAAGAGTAGCAAATGTATTACCACAATAACTAGAAACAAGGTAAGTATCAACTAAAATCAAACAGTTTACAATTAGTATAAATCTTTCTGATGATATGAGTGTACTTTGGAGTAGTCAGAAGAGGTTGAAGGTAGAAGTGACTCGAAGTAGTATGCCAATATACATTAGTGTCTTGCTTAATTGACATACTCAGTTTTGAATATTGCGAAAGAACGATTTGAACTGACTGATTTAACTTGCCTTGTGTTTTTCTTACTGGATAGAAATGATATTCACTCACAAGAAGAAAGCAGATTCTCCTCCTTCAGAACTTTTCTTGAGCTTGCTCAGAGAAAAAAAAGGAAGTTGGCCTTTGTTCATGTTCATCTTCAATACATTGATTGATCGTCCCAAGTCACTGGGAGGCAGACAGGAGAGGTTGAAGCGTCTGGGATTTGAAAGTGAAGTCTTGTCACAATATTAGAAATCCACCAGCTTTTTAGAACTTCCTTTGTGAAAATGGGAGACTTTTCTTCCCTTTGGTTTTATCGTAAGCCTCCTTGTTGTGGCCTTCACATACCTACCATAAATTGTTCTAATCACTGTTAGTGTGTGAACTTTCTCTCCTAACTTCAAACCCGTCCCAATAGAAATTTTGGGAATTTGAGCTACCACCTCTGCTTGTCCAAGGGCTGTATCAAAGTTACCTTGATTCTCTTGGATTTTTCTTCTTCTGGGGGGGACCTTTGAAAACTGCTGCCAAAAGATCCATTTTGAGCCCTGCATATTCCAAAGACGACATTTCATACCTTCAGTACTAACCTGTTGCTTTGTGTTTGATGCCTTACTTTTTGGAACTGTAGTTTTCAGAAGTTAACGACATCTTAGACTCGCAAGCAGCCTTGTTAGAGCAAGTTGCCACAAAACTTCTTTAGTTTAGCTTTTGAAGTGCTTCAAGCACAAATTCTGACCTTTGGAAAAAAAAACACCAAAAACCCGACGCTTTGTGTGCCCCCCCCCCCCCCCCCAACAGCTGAGAATATCTTAAAGTCTCTCCATCCATTAATGCTTTGTTATAATTCAGTGATAAAGAGCTGAAAGGCATGCTTTAATCGGGCTTCATGTTGCTCATTGCATTAAAGACACAGAAGGATCAAAGTCGTGAGTTCTTCTCTCTACCTTTGCCTCCTATTGACAGCTCATGGGAATGTGGCCGGCTTTTTGGTATTCAGAAGCCACATGTGTGACTCACCCGCCCCTTTCCCAAGCTTCTTTTAAAATAAAATTTTGCCTGTGGACAAGAGATGTAGTGCTTCTGGTTTTGACCTGAGGGCTAATTTTTCCATGAATGATGCTTACCGTTGTTTGAATAAAGGGATGTAGTTGGGAAAGTACTGCTTTATTGTCACATTTGGGGTTCATTGACACATTTTAGAAGTGTATTCTGCTTTTCAACCATCAAATGGTAAAATTCAGTTCCCCCGCAACTTAGCCCTTGCTATCGGGCATGTTTCCTCTGTGGCTCATCCATTCCCAACATCTTATAATATATTCTTCCTTTTCCGTTTTGCAAGCAATAGAGGAAAAATGCCCCCCACAACCATCTTTTCTGCTCCATATTGTTATTTCCAGAGTTATATGTCCCCTATGGATGTTCTGAAAGCACAAAGCAGGCCGGGGAGGGGGTGGTGGTCTGCCAGGTGGAGGTTTCAGAATGCTAGCTGCTTGGAGGATCTCTATTCCTATTTTCCCATAGGGAGGGGCATTCTTGACTTGTATTTATTCACATAGTTAGACTGTATGGGGATTTTAGAGATCCAGGCCTCTTCCAGGGATCCTTTTCTTTTCTATGGGTGGGTGGAGTCTGGCTAGGGTGCTCTGGCCTCCAGAGGGAGAGAAACACAGCAAGAACAGTTGCTTTAAACGAAAAGTATTTATTAACTGTACAACCATACACAAGTAAAACTCAATAGCGTATATTCAGTATCAATACCAAATAGCATTTAGGAAAACCCCAGTACCTGATATAGTGTACACTTCAGAAAGAACAAGGAATTCCTGGACTGTGGACCAAGACCTCACTTAAGCCTAGGTGGGGTGTTGGCCAAGCAGCCCTGAACAAAGCCCAAAGCAACCTTTTTAAACTCCTTTCAGCCAATAGGAATGAAGGGAGGAGTTAATTAAAATGTGCCAAACATGCCAAACACCAGCCCATCCTAAGCTGATCAGGTGAACTTTTGCTAGTATGAACTTTTGCCTAAATATATTTTATTAATTGCAATGTCAAAAAGACCTAGACAGATATGTTTAGACTTTGAAGGCCATGAAATGTGAATTCAGGCCACAGTACATCTACATTTCCACTTATGTATCCTGCCCTCTCACCATGGAGCCATAGGATGCACGCACAAGCTTACCTCCTTTTTATCCCCCTACATATCTAAGGGACCATTTACACCTGTAGATCCCCACACACCCGTTACTGTCTACAGCTTGCTGCCTTCTGGGTGTTTCCTCACTGAAGCATGGACAGGAGCCTGTGTTTTTCTGGTGGTGGTTCGCACTTTCTGGAATGCGTGCCCTGCGGACGTAAGGGAGCACCATACTTGGAAACCTTCCAGAGGTATTGTAAGGCTGTTTTAGCCACCAAAGCTTTTAATGGAGTATATGTTGCAGGGAGGTTAGGAGCCTGGGGAGATGAATAGAGCTTTTACTGTTGTTGGATGTTTTAAATTTTGATTTGTAAACTGCCCTGAGCCATGGGGAAAGGTGGGATATACGGTTTTAATAACGTACGTTAGGATGAGAGAGAACTGGTTTGCCCCAGGCCAGCTAGTGTACTTTGGCTGAGCAAGGGCTTGCACTTTATCCCGGGCCTGCACTTTTCCCACACAGCACCTTGGTGGTTCATATTTATGTTGCAGGGAGGTTAGGAGCCTGGGGAGATGAATAGAGCTTTTACTGTTGTTGGATGTTTTAAATTTTGATTTGTAAACTGCCCTGAGCCATGGGGAAAGGTGGGATATACGGTTTTAATAACGTACGTTAGGATGAGAGAGAACTGGTTTGGCCCAGGCCAGCTAGTGTACTTTGGCTGAGCAAGGGCTTGCACTTTATCCCGGGCCTGCACTTTATCCACACAGCACCTTGGAGGGTCATATTTATTTATTTATTTATTTATTTATTTATTTATTTATTTATTTATTTATTTATTTATTTATTTATTTATTTATTTATTTATTTATTTATTTATTTATTTATTTATTTATTTATTTATTTATTTATTTATTTATTTATTTATTTATTTATTTATTTATTTATTTATTTATTTATTTATTTATTTATTTATTTATTTATTTAGTATCCCGCCTTTCCTGCCTGGGCAAGCTCAGGGTGGCTTACAGGTTATATAAAAGGTTATATATGAAAACAACAAATGAGTTAGAACACAGTATTTAAATAAGTAAAACCACAACATGCATTTACTTCATTTGCACCCCGCCTTTCTCCCAGTGGGGACCCAAAGCAGCTTATATCATTCTCCTCTCTTCCATTTTATCCTCATAACAACCCTGTGAGGTCGGTTAGGCTGACAGACAGTAACTGGCCCAAGGTCACCCAGTAAGCTTCTATGGCCCAAGTGGGGGGGTTCAAACTTGGGTTTCCCAGGTACTAGTCTGTCACTCCTAACCACCACACCAGAAATGAGGCAAGGCTAGATGCATCCCTGTCATCTTCAGTCTCGGGTGGGTGAGCAGATACACGATTCTCTTAATCCTCTTCATTGAGGATTCCAGTATCCTGTCAAAATAAGCCTTGTGGATTCAGCCTGCACAGCTTGTCTCCCAGTAAGGTGAATGAATCCACCAGCTAAATTTTGTGCTGTCCCAAGAAGAAGAGGAGGAGGAGGAGGAGATTGGATTTATACCCCGCCTTTCACTCGGAGTCTCAGAGCGGTTTACAATCTCCTTTCCCTTCCCCTCCCCACAACAGGCACCCTGTGAGGTAGGTGGGACTGAGAGAGCTCTGACAGAAACGGCTCTTTTTCAAGAACAACTCTGACAGAACTATGGCTTGCCCAAGGTCATCCAGCAGCTGCGAGTGGAGGAGTGGGGAATCAAACCCATTTCTCCCAGATTAGAGTCCCTGTACTTAACCACTACACCAAACTGGATCAACAAATCTATTGGTTTGGAGGGAACCACATAAACCTTGGGAGGCAGTGTTGAAAATCGTCAATAATGCCTTGCTAGTACGTTTTAACTTGTTTGGTTACCAGTTGTATAAACCTGATGTGAATAATGGGGGGGGGGGGGAGTAGGCCGTGCCATGCCTGCCCCCTCCACCAGCTGTGAATATTCACTGATGCTACTTATAAATGGCTCAGGTATTACCGATTTATATGCAGCAGGTGAAAGCATAGGGGCTTAGAGCAATAGTGTGGCGTCTTGCAAATAAATGGGATACTTTAGGTTCCTGGAAATGTACAATTAAAATTTAGTTGTACAGTTTCATTGCTGCCAGTGAGGGTTAATTGATGCATCCTTCTTCAGGTACCTCAGTTAATGGCTAGTGCCTGTGTAACTTTGAAAGCTGACTTTAGCATGACCCTTAGAAAGTTGTGAGGTTTTTTAAAAAAATCTTGTCATTACAACATATCGAACTAAAATTTATGTAGCTAACTTCGGAAACAGATGGGGCCTGCAATGCCTTTCAACATCTGGTCAGAATGCCAGAGTTCTCTGAAAGAGGGTAACTTGTCTGTCAAAACTCACAACTGTAGTTTGTTTTGTCAGCTATGTACTATAGTTTCAAGTGAGGGAGGTAGACATTGTGGTTTGTTTGTTTTTTAAAATGTTAAAATAAAAGTTAACATTTTGCTGCCATTGGAAATTCCAAAAAGACCTGCATTTTTCTCTGGAGTACTCATGACCTGCACTGAGGAAATTTCTTTACAGTAAATCAAAAGCCTTCTTGGCTGCATATAAATCAGCAAGTATTCACAAAGAAGGTGCAGAACCAGTTTAATATGAATAAATAACTCACAATGCATTTTGAGTGAGTATTCCCTCAGGGGAGTTATGTTAAATTTTTCTGTTAAATTCCAGTTGCTAACCTCATGCTTCTGGTAGTATCTGTAATCCCTTTATTGGTTTTAGATACCTATCACTCACTCTTTTTCCCAAATGGGACCCAGAGTGGCTTCCAATATTGCTCTCCTCTCCTCTTCTTTATCCTCACATCAGCCTTTCTGTGAGGTAGGTTAGGCTAGAATGTGTGACTGGCTCAAGGTAACCCATCTAGCTTCTGTGGAAGAGTGGGGATTCGAACCTTGGGCTTTTCAGATGCTAGTCTGACATAGTCTTCACTACACCACAGTGGCTTTCATTGCGTGTGTACTCATTCAGAATATATCCGTATCCATCTTCTCTTCCTAGTAAATTGCCTTCACATGTACTGTGTGAACATTAGTTCTAAAAATCATGACTATTATTTCTTCATTGGGTGGAATGAGGGAGAATTAAATGATCTCACTCTGTTTTGGCTTGCAGTCCTTTTTCCTCCTCCACCAGGGGCGAAAAAAGTCTTTCAGAGTTAGGAGCTTGATCAAATGGCAGAAATGTAATTCTCAAGGCCAGCTTAGAGGGAGAAAAATATGGTTTCAATTGTAAATCTGATACCATGTCATTCCTCCCCTGAACCAGAACGAAAAGGGCTTTGAGGGAAAACACTTGAGGAGAGATTCCTCAGCTCTCCTTGTCTTGCTTTGAAGGTGATGTAAATGCTGAGGCCTCTTCTTCTTCTTTTCCTTTTTGGAAGTTTATTTTTAAGCCAAAGAAATAAATACCAGCACCTATCCAAGATGGATTGACAAAGGCCATTATTGTATGGTTGTGTTGTGTGTCAGCATCAGGGAAGTGGGAAGTCTTTCTCCACAAATATGACAGGATGCTACAAGGCATTCCAACCTTCTTCTGCTTGGAATTGTGAGAAAGGGTAGCAGATGCCACCATAAAATGGCTGCCATAGGGGCAGGGCCAATCACAAAATGGTGGAAGGTCCCATGCGTAGCATTATTCTATGACGGAGGCAACTGCTTTTGAATGAATGCACCCTGAAGAAGAAGAAGAAGAAGAAGAAGAGATTGGATTTATACCCCCCACCCTTCACTACCCAAGGAAGTATCAGAGCGGCTTACAAACTCCTTTCCCTTCCCCTTCCTACAACAGTGCAGAATGCAGCAGCCAGGCTTTTGATGGGTCTCCCTAGATGGGAACACATCCGGCCTGCGCTGAATGCACCGCACTGGCTGCTAATAGCATACCAAATTCGCTTCAAGGTGCTGGTACTTACCTTTAAAGCCCTTTATGGCCAGGGCCTGACATACCTGAGGGACCACCTTTCCCCACACATACCCCAGAGAGCACTACAGTCTGGGGCACAACACCGGCTAGTGATTCCAGGCCCCAAAGAGGCCAGGCTCACCACTACCAGGGCTAGGGCCTTTTTGGTGGTGGCTCCTACCTGGTGGAATGAGCTCCCAGAGGAGATCAGGGCCCTGCAGGACCTTGTACAGTTCTGTAGGGCCTGCAAGATGGAGCTCTTCTGCCAGGATTTTAATTAGGAGCCGCCCACCACTACCACCAACTATTATTGTTAGTAACACCGGGGTAGTTGGTTGGCCCTATATGGAGATCAAACTACAGTAACGTACGAGACAGATATGGCTGAATTGGGACTTGTGTCCATCTACAGGATGCCATCTTTAACGTGATTGGAAGATCAATTCTATGCTAAGCACTTTAATTGTAGTAATATGATTGTTTTATCTTGTTTTTATCTGGTTTTATATGGTCCCGTTCACACGAGGGGATTTGGGCCGGGAGCGGGACGGTTCGGGGGCGGAGCAAATGCAAGTTGGAACCACCTACCGAGGTGGTTCATCTCACTGGTGCGCCGCAAACTGGGAGTCTGATCACCGGCGCAAGGATGCACCGGTGCGTCCCCGGCTCCTAGCCGAACTGCGCATGCTCCGACATGCGCAGTTCGGCTGGCTCGCCGTCAGATCTGTGTTTTCTCCTTGGCGTCTGATCGTGCCGGAGAGAAAAGGCGGCGCGGCCAGGGGATCCGTGGGATCCCGCCGTGCCGTTTCAACTTTGGCGCGGCTTTTAAAAGCCACGCTTTTTGGTGGCTTTTCCCCTGCCATGTGGCAGGGGCCTATGTTTAGTATATTTTGGCACCTAGTGACTTTAAATGTAAGCTGCCCTGAGCCTGTTCCTGGGGAGGGAGGGATAGAAACCCAATAAAATAAAATAAACTGACACCCTGTGAGGAAGGTGGGGCTGAGCGAGCTCTGACAGAAACGGCTCTTTTTTCAAGAACAGCTGTGCCAGAACTATGGCTTGCCCAAGGTCATCCAGCAGGTGCAAGTGGAGGAGTGGGGAATCCAACCTGTTTCTCCCAGATTAGAGTCCGCGCACTTAACCACTACACCAAACTCACTTCGAAATGCAAAGCTTTCTGAGGTGGTTTTGAAGCACCCCATGGACCAAAGAGATGGAGTAAAGCCAAGATGTGCCATTTTCTTTCTGAAATAGGTGCAATTTGGTTTAAATATCCAAAGAGAGGGAAGGGTTTGGTCCCTGTGGGGGCAAGAGGTTTTCAAGTGCAAGGTGTTTTAAAAGTCTCTTTTGACTTCACCATGGCTGTGATGTGCTTGCCCAGGATGAGCTCAATTGTCAGCTGGCATGGAGCCACCCGAAGCTCCATTTTTTTTTTTGTTTCATCTTCCATTAGTACCCATTGGGTACCCTACTTCTTCTCTGAAATGATAGGATATGGAAATGTTGACAAGGAAACCCATGTTTTAAAACATCCAACTTTAGGGAAATTTCTGGTCTAACTTTTTTTTTTTAAGAAATGGAACTGAAACTGCATTAATCCCTTCCGCTAGGCGTGCCTAAGACCTTGTTCCTCAAAACCATCCCTTTTGTTTACTAATACATGACAGCAGGGCTCTTTTGATAGAAAAAGCCCAGCAGGAACTCATTAGCATAATAGGCCACACCCAACAGCAGAAACTCATTAGCATATTAGGCCACAGCCCCGACAGCACAGCTCATTGGCATATTAGGCCACACCCCCATGCCTTCCCTTGGCTTGCCCGGGTGCCCTGTGGCTGCGGAAAGCCCGGGCAAGCCCCCCCCTTGAAGGGAAGGGAAGGCAGTTTAAACTGCCTTCCCTTGGCTTGCCCGGGCTCACATTCCTGATCCTTCCAGGGCCCCTCCTGGCCTGCCCGCCTTGGAGTCACGGGGGGGGGGTGTTGCTCTCCAGGCCTTCCCTCTGTAGCTACGCATGCAGAGGAGTTGGCTGTAGTGGGCGTGGCCAACTCCGAAGCCAGCCGGAACGCCGTTCCTGTGCGTTCCTGCCCAGAAATAGCCCTGCATGACAGGAAGCAGTTCCTTAGTCTTAGCTGTTTTAATATTGCTTGGTGCATAAACTATACGTGGGGTTTGGCAGCTCCAGGTTGAGAGATACCTGGAGATTCTGGGTGTGGAGCCTAGCGAGGCCAGCATTTTGGGCGGGGAAGGGCCTCAGCAGGGTATAGGTGCAGCTGAGTCCACCCTCCAAAGTAGCCACTTTCTCCGGGGTGACTGATCTCTGTAGTCTGGAGAGCAGTTAATAATTCCAGAAGATCTCCAGGCCCTACTTTGAGGCTGGGCAATCTTAACCATGAACTACTTTGTCTAAGCACTCTTCAGGTCTATTGTTAAAAAAATGTTTGAGCTTCATAGTAGCCTTGTGGGCTTACATGTGCTAAGAATAATTCTGGGCTTTGGAGACTGTCGGTAAGGCTGCCTGGTGAGTCAGGGCGAGCCATAAGACATTTCCTGGGATTGTTGTGTTTATTAGATCAGAAAGAGCCATTTGGAGGCGGAGTGGGTTTTAAAAGGCTGTGGAAAAGGGACCCTTAGGCTCAAGGAGCAGAATCATTAGCATTCCTTTGTGCTGACAAGTGATTGCCTGTGAGAGAGCCATGGTGGAGGAGAGAATTGAATGCAACTGGACATCTGCTGCTGTTCCCAGCCTCTGCAACATCGCAGCTTTATTGCCTTAGAGGAAGCATTCTTTCAGAAAGATGGGGCGTAAGGGATGCCATCGGGCCATTCTCTCCCCCCCCCAACGGTTGTATGGTAAAGGTAAAGGTTTCCCTTGCTCGTAAGCCAGTCGAATCCGACTCTAGGGTTGCGGTGCTCATCTCCGTTTCAAAGCCGAAGAGCCAGCGCTGTCCGAAGACGTTTCCGTGGTCATGTGGCCGGCATGACTAAACACCGAGGCGCACGGAACGTTGTTACCTTCCCACCGAAGTGGTCCCTATTTATCTACTTGCAATTTCTTGCTTTCGAACTGCCAGGTTGGCAGGAGCTGGAATTAGAGACGGGAGCTCACTCCGTCTTGCGGCACCCGGGTCTCAAACTGCTGAACTACTGACCTTCCACAGCCTGCAGTTCAGCGTCTTAACCACTTGTAGATTATCTTAAATTCTATCATCCTTGGTCAGGTGTGCACCTCGTTCGCATGTGCTCATCTTCCTGTTAACACAGAAATGGCCTGGGTTGGGCATGTATTTCTCAATGTGCCTGGATTTGGTATTTGCCATGGAGAAATGGAGACGCACCCGCTAGAGGGAAGATCCAGGATAAGCAATAGCTGGGTTACGATGCACAGTTCTATGTGCTAATACCAGTGATCCATTTCCCTTGCTACTGGTTTGTATTTAATTAAGGTTGATGGTTGAAAAATGGCCTGTTAGATTTTTTTTTTTAAAGCTATTGTGCGCAAAATAGCAAAGTAAAGGTCCGTTCTGTGCTTGCGTTAATCTCTTCTGATGGGACTTCTTTCAATCTGGCATGGTGGAGTAGAGCCAAAGTCGTATTCTGTGCTGGTAGAAAACACTACCGTTTCTCATGTCCAGATGTGTTCTTCTTTCTTCCTTGCTTTAATTACAGGCATTACAGCTCTATTTGTCACATCAGCCCACCGGCGTACTTGCCGATGCATTTTTAATGCTGCGTGAGGCCCTGGATCCTGGTAGCCTTTTTTGGCTCTTGATCACCTCCAACATTTTTTCTTGTGCTCTAAATGGACTTGCAGATATGCAACTAGCAGCAGCCCTTTAAAAATTAAAAGTATTTTCACCGTGTTATTACTAAGGCTTTATAGACTTAAGAGTAAGGGTGTCATGTGCAAGTCCTTCAAATGCGAGTAACCTAATTTGCCCCTGATGGAAGCTGTTCGCTAATTTTGCATGTCAAGCATATTCATAGTTGTTATCTATCAGTTGCTTTGTATCTCCTCTTATTAACTACCACCAAGAAAAGGAAACTAGGGAAGGATAATAGAAAATACATCTTTTCCTAACCCCCTACTCATGCCAGAATTTGCTCCGGCTCTTTTCTGATACAGCAGTGGTTGTCTGGAAGAGAACAAGCAAGCCCAGGATCTCTTTCTGGGTTTTGTTGCTCTGGCCATACATGGGCCCCGTTCACACGGGCCAGAAAACGTGGGGGGAGGCGGCTCTTTGTGCCACCGCAATCTGATGTGCAATTAGGCGATCATACTTGACGGTGGCACACCGGGGCTTCCACCGTCGGCGCGTGTAGCAAAGAGGAAGCCAGCATGATCACACCACAGGAGTCCGGAGGCAGCCCGTGGCAAACTATTTGCTGGTAGGTCGATCCTGATAGCTTTTAACTACGCGGCTTCAGCGGCTTGCTGCGGGTTGGCCACGGGAGTGCTACGCTGGCCCGTAGCTAACATGGGGCCCATGGGGCCTGGCCCCCTAGTGTTTCTTCTGGGCCCCTCCCTCCCAGGCTGCCCCCAAAGTGCTCCAACTTACCACCTGCACTGTACTTTCATTTAATTAGCTGGCGGGCCCCCTGAGGCCCCCTCCAAAAAAATTCCCTAGCTACGGGGCTGGTGCTACGCCTCCCAGATGTTCCGGGGGGAGATTGCGCCCGGAAAATCTGCCGGAGTACCGTGCCTTCAGTGGGGCAAATGCTCCGTGTGACCGGGGCCATGGCTCTTCCTTTGTTCCATTCATGTGCAAGTAGAAGTTCAATTGGAGCATGTTCTTGTCTTCCAAGTTTTGAACCCTTGACAATTAAATACTAAAAACAAACACTCAGTCTTAATTGCTGGTAATGGAAAGTCCTTGCAGCATCTGAAATAAGATTGGGGTTACTTCTATGGGCATATTTGCCTCCTGTTGATTTCAGTGGGGTTCCGTTGGTTTCCATGAAACTTAGGGTCGATGAAGTATGAATAGGACCTCAGCATTTAAAATCTCTTAACTTACTCAAAAGTAAATCCTATTCATTTTAATGGGACTTCGTTCCACGCAAGTATGCAGAGTATTGCAGCTGTGAATGCCTCGAATATCTCTCCAAAAACAAGTAATAATATTGATTTTTCTAGATATTCGTACTCTTACTTTTTCTCCAGTGGGACCCAAGTTGGTTTACAGCATCATCTTTCCCTCCTGCATTCTATCCTCCCGAGAGATAGGTTAGATTGAGAGTATATGACTGGCTGAGGGTCCACCAAATGAGTTTCCATGGCAGCATGGGGATTTGAACCTGGCTGTCCCAGACCCCTGACCTGGATAGCCCAGGCTAGCCTGATCTCATCAGATCTCAGCAGCTAAGCAGGGCCTGTATCTGGATGGGAGACCATCACTCTAACAACCACACCATGCTGGCAGTGGGTAAAATTTGAGTTTTTCTGCACAAACACTTAAGCTCACTATGAAATTTAAGATTAATATATCAGTCCATAACATGAGCCTGTTAGTTGAACTCCAAGAAGAGGAGCAGGCGATGCTGCTACTCCCCTCCCCCCAACCCCCTGTTATGCCAACTTCTCCAGGAAATTCCTGGAGACCCAATCCAAGTTATCTACCAAGGAAGTTTGGGTGTTTGTGGCTGTGCGTAAGTTCTATACCAGTCTATACAGAGGTCGGATGGCGAATGAAACGCTCGCTATTGCCCAGGAAGTGAGACAACACGCTAGTCCTTAAATAAATGTTGTCTTTACTAAATGGTTTTTCATCAGACATACAAAATCGGAATCATACAATTTCATACCAGCTCCTTAGTTACAATAGTACATCAGAACAATTACAGCATAGAAAATAACAAAAGCATCAAAATGGTTCGACTGGCTTTCGAGCAAGGGAACCTTTACCTTTACCAATTAGTAAACAGAAGATCAATGAGTAATAGGAATAATAATTAAGTAACATCAAGTCACAGCCCTTTCCTGGGGGTTTTCAAGGCAAGAGGCGAACAGAGGTGGTTTGCTGTTGCCTGCTTCTGCGTAGCAACCCTGGGCTTCTTGGTGGTCTCCCATCCAAGTACTAACTAGGACTGAGCTTGCTTAGCTTCTAAACTCTCATGAACTTGGGTTAGTCAGGGCTATTCAGGCTGCTAGTAAGAATAGTACCGAGCATTTAGTATATAAATATGTTGGATCCAATGTTGCTCTTAGAAAAAGCAAGTCAGAAAAGCGGGTAGAAGTGCCTTCTGTTGTCTATATCCAGTACGCCAGGGATTCATGGCACCCACCCAGTGTTGTATTTCCTTCCCATAACTTTCTTCCCCAAATCAAAGAGCTAGTCTTGGCTTTCCCCCACCTCATTACAGCAGGAGGTACTTCAGGAGAGCCCAGGAGGCATCACCTTTGTGTCTGCAGGGGGGAAATCATTTGGAATCCGTTGTCTCCATCTGTTCCTATGGTAGCCATTTGTTTTTGTTTTTTTGTAATTTTAATACATCCACAAAACATCAACAACAGAACCGAGATACCTAAACAAGGCAGACCTCAATATTACCTTATACAGAACTTAACTGTTACATTAACCAAATAAATTTAAAATAACGGTGATTGCTAAAGGAATACGGGGAATCTGCATTCTTTAAAAGTTTCTCCAGTACCGGGTACCACTTATTCAGGAAGTTTGACTCAAACATAGGATACTCATTTGCCCTCTTAACATCCACTATTTTATCAAAAATTACATAGTCGCACGGACGCATATACCACTCTTTACCCCAGGTAGCTCGGAAGCCTTCCAATGAGAGGCAATTACCTTTTTTTAAGCTACCAACAATAGCATTGCAATTAAATTTTTTTGTATGTCAGGAATGTCTAAATCTGGCCAAATATTCAACAGTATTGAGTGTATCATAAAAGGAATTGTATGTCCGGTAATAGAAGTTATTTGTTGTGCAATATCTTTCCAAAAGGAGCTGCAGTGGCTCAAGTGGTTAAGACGCTGAACTGCAGGCTGTGGAAGGTCAGTAGTTCAGCAGTTCGAGACCCGGGTGCCGCATGACGGGGTGAGCTCCCGTCTCTAGTTCCAGCTCCTGCCAACCTGGCAGTTCGAAAGCAAGAAATTGCAAGTAGATAAATAGGTACCACTTCGGTGGGAAGGTAACAGCGTTCCGTGCGCCTTGGCGTTTAGTCATGCCGGCCACATGACCACGGAAACGTCTTTGGACAGCGCTGGCTCTTCGGCTTTGAAACGGAGATGAGCACCGCAACCCTAGAGTCGGATTCGACTGGCTTTCGAGCAAGGGAGACCTTTACCTTTACTTTATCTTTCCAAAACTATTGGGCAAAACCACCAACAATGAATGTATGTTCCTTACCCTCCACATCCTTGCCAACAATGAGAACTGTATTCCCAGTTTATATGCGCTATTTTAGTTGGTGTGGAGCACCATCAGGTGATAAATGTATATGCCTGGTTTATGGAGCTGGGTGGAGGGAATGAGAGAACCAAATACATTCCCAGGTTTGATCTGTTAAGGAATTTTCACAATCACGCATCCAGGCTTTATGAAAAGATAACAAAGTAGACCTGCCATAGCAAATTAAAATCTATGGTAGCCATTTTGTGATGGTGCCCACTATTCAAAATTTGAATAGTTCCAATAGTCCCCACAAGCTCAGCAAGGTTGGAGACACCTCCCCCCTCATGTTAAAGCATCTTAAACAGAAAGCCCTTCTCTTCCAAGAGACCCCGAAGAGCCTCTACTAACCACAGTAGATCATACAAATTTAATTGGACTCATGGTCTGACTGTATAGGGCAGCTTCATATGTTTATTCCAGATGGTTAATTAAGCTAAGTAGATAAAAGCAAGCATTTAGCAAAACATTTGTCAAACCAACTGTTTCATCAGTAACCATGTCCATTAAAAGTTATAGGAATGTACATCTTAAGACATGTGCAGCTGATACACAGAATTGTGGACAAGGGTGACAAGAACAAAAAAGCAGGAAGCAAAGTCAGAAGAAACACGTGCATTGATTGGCAAGCAGAGCAGAGAGCTGCTTGCTAGGGCAGGCGTCCGTTCCAGAACCACTTCATTAGACAGGCTCAATGACTAGAGTTGGCCCAAGAAAAGGCGATTTTAATAGGAATTATATCATGTCCCCCTTGACTTGTGCTTAGGCAGGAGTCTTCCCAGTCCCTGCTTCAGACCCACCCTGGGAAATCTACCTACACGAGTCCCTTCCCCTCAAGTATTCCCCCTCCCCTTGCTTTATGAATATGGAAGGGCACTCCTTTTCAATCCCTTCCCTGGCTCCATCTGTAAAACTGACAGAGTGACCTTTAAGGTTTCAGAACTGGAAAATAATTTTAGATGGTGCCCTAGCAAGTCAAATTGGACGGCATTACCTTGTGGACAGGGGACATACAATTGATGCAGTCTTTCAGGTGCCTTTGTCTTTATAAGCTATAAAGACTGGGGAGAATGGCCTGGAAGCCCACAATTGAGAAGAAAGGTATTAAATGGGACCAGTCTAATCTGTGATTGCTGATGTATCAGTGTTTAAAAGTCCGTCACGCACTGTTCTATCTGTGCATAACCAAAACCGAAGGAAGTAAAGGCTTGGATCCAGATGTAGTGTTCTTGCAGGTGCTAGGACTTGCTCCCATGGAGCATGATTTCCCGCTTCCACCCTTCTGCGGCAATCTGAAAGGCTGTCAGACTCCTGGATAAATCAGTTCCCAACAACATTCACTCTGGAGAATGATGAGTTTATTGAGACATTGATAGGATCCAGCCTGTACACTGGCTGTGTTAGAACTGAGGTTTAAGGTGCGAAAGCAATAGATATACAGGGTTCAAGCAAGGGCCCTAAAAGGTTCAGAACCAATCACCCCTTGGGATTTCGTCCGCCAAACATAACGGCCATCCATCCCCCTTTCTGTTCCATCCCTCCCAACATGTAAAACAAAGGCAAGCATGGAAAGCTGAGACTCAAGGATGCTAAAGGTTCTCAGACATGATAAGATGCTTGGTACACCAAAGCAGCCTAGGAAAGCGAAAGCATTCTGGTTTCACACTCTCCCCCTCCCCGGTTGCTATGGTGAATGAGCTGTAAAATGCACAGTGAGTTTGACAAAGGCTCCCCCAAATCCTGTTCATTGGGCTCACCTCTCTGTCAGTGGAGGTCCTTGGGCTGGCAGGAACTAAGGAACCTGCACAGCTTTCAGAACATGCTGAGAATTCTGTCTTGTTCTTGATGAGCCAACAGCCACATAGGAGCTGTTGATCTAGTGAGACCAGCATGCACAGCTGTGGGTGAATGATTCGGGCAAAAAAGCTACACTGATTGCAGAAGTCCTTTCCTGAAATCTGCTGATTCCTTGGAGGGATTAATCTTTATGATCAACCTCGCCGGTGCTGTTGGGCTGTCCACATGCATATCCCTGCAGCGTACCATGCTGAAATGGCTCCCATGTTGCAGTGGACCCGCAGACTTTGTTTTGCAAGTCTCTGGGGGAAGGGGAGGGGAGAAGGACAGCTCCCAAGGGCATGTTTCTGCATATGCCTCTTTCTTTGTTGTCCTAACAGGCAAAGTGTACCTCAAGGCACCTACCTGCCTTCCTACCCTAGAGTTGCACTTCTCGCCAATCAAACACAAAATTGCATGTTTTAAAATAAATATATTACACACACACGAGGGAACATCTGTTTGGAACTGCAAATGCTGTTTTAAAGCCAATTACTGCTGTAGGAATAGCAAAATTGTACCTGAGGATATGCTGTAAATGTTTGTTGTTCTTTGGTACAGTGCATTGTGTGTTTGTTGGGGTGGGATGGGGAAAGGTGGGGGCGGGCGGGTTAGGATATAGGAAGAAAAGAATGCAGCTTGAGAATAGCCTATTTTTTCAGCTGGAGCACATTTCTCATTACTGTTGTCTGGCATGAAATAGCACCGAGGATTACGTTCATGTGATCAGCACCGAATTCTGTTCAGTCTGCATTTTCCAGCCAAGATATTTGTACACACTGTGGGGCGAGGCGGGGCTCTTCTGATGCTTATTTTTTTCCCAAGCAGCAAACATTCATTATCATTAAAAAAATTGTCTGTCTTTGTTTTATTAACCTGTCCCATTATTAATGGGATTTAGCACACCCGTTGGCTCAATTTTGTATTCCTGCATATAGGGGAAGAAATCTCTTTCTTTTGAAGATGGAGTAATTGACACACAGGGACCAAAGTTGTGTGTGGGGGGAGGGCATCTATAAGAGCCAGGGGGTGTGTTCCTTTCTGGATTCTTTTAAGGAAAGAGAATTTGCCTCTTGTTTGACATATCTTCTTTAGTCATCTATTCAACTTGGTGAAAACTTATTTCCATCCCACATCTGTTGGCAAAAGCTGTTGATGAACCGGGGAGTGTGCAGTGACATCATTGTATTCAGTTGCTATTCCTTATAAACAAAACTTCATCAGCATTCTGGATAACTGAATCTTGCCTCTTGCAATCCTGCTCCCCTCCCCAACTAAAGATTTGCCAAAATCTGAGCCCAGTTGTATTCTGAAAATGATCTGAGGCTTGAAGCACGTGGGGTTATTTTAGTTACATATTTTGTTGGATATGTTCTTCATGGTATCCACACTGAGCCAGCTTAGTTGTGCTGGAAACCCCAGGTGTGTGTGAATTAGGCAGTGAATTGTCCTTTACAGGAATAAGATTTTGGCTGAGCAAACTGTATTAACCCATTTGCATTCAAATTAAAAATCCCCAATAAGGCATACTTCGGTTTCACCTTCCCTTCTTCTAAATGGAAAGCTGCCAAACAGAGGCTTGGTGGGAGGAGGGCGGGGAATTATAGCATCACCTTCATTTCAGATAAAATTACTGTTTCTCCTGGAATGTCGTCAGGATCGGTTGCAAAGGCTGAGTGTTTCTGTTATGTGCTTTCGGTAAATTATCTCACAATTCACCGTGTCTGGGTATAAAAGTTCATCTTCTCCTGTTATCGACCAGAATATTAAAAAGGCAGCTGCATTTTTTTAACAGAAACCCACACCGAACATGTCTGCCATTTCTGAAAATAAAACATATATGCAGCGTCTCCTCTCCCGTGATCCCTCTCCCCTCCCCTGATAAGCGAAGAGAACGTTTTTGTGCCAAAAAAGAATGAATCAGAAAATAAGCATGATGGCTGTACGTTCAGGTTTTCCATATTAACAACTGATGCCTCTGTTCCAAGGGGGGGAAGCAAGTCAGTTTTGGAACCTTCCCAGTAGCTTATTAGTCATGGTTTCCAGCAGCCAGGGAATATTGCCCAATCTGTTCAACGCGCCTCCATATGGAGCTTCATTGGGGCATTTTTCCATCTTAACAACTTGAAGTTGTGGGGATCTCAGTTGTGCTGAAAGGCTTGGGGAGAAGAAATATGCTACTTTCGTTGCTGACTTGGGTAGAGTGCCACTTTTCCAGTTAAGCTGGGAACAGGGAAATGCATATGTTGTCTCTTCTAGGAGAAGTAGGCTATCGAAGCCATCAAAACACAAATCAGGTGTGATGGGACCGCCTTCTTTTTAATTGTTTGTTCTGGTCAGATGTCAAGAAGCAGCTCATGGTTTGAAAAGCCAAATCTGGAGTCTCCATGGTCATAATGAAAATGTTGATTTTAAAATTATTGTTGGCACAATAAAATATTTTTTCTCTCTCCTGCTCTTTTTGAAACTCCCTAAATCTCCTCTTTATTGACGTACACATCCTGGACAGCCAGTTTATTTTTAAGCACTTCACGAAAGCCGTTGAATTGAAAATGACCACCAAAACATCAGGTGCTCAGATTTTGAATCTCGCCCGTCTGCAGTATGTTACGTTGGCCTTAGTGGTGTTGTTGGGGGGGGGGGGACCTGCTGGCTCTCTTTCATCACATCTGACTGTTGACTAAGTTAAATGCATTTCAGTCCTTGCCAGATGTATGAGATACCGCAAAATGAGCACTTCCTTAAGCAAATCAAGACTTGTTGGCTGGAGGGAACTGGATTGGCTCAAAGGGGTTTGTTTGCTCTGGGACTTTTGTGAGATTGCTCTGGTCAATGCAAATCAGAAAGTGATTCAACAGAAGAAATTTTCCACCTGGAAGTACGATTGTTCTGGTAATCAGCTACATTTGGTAAATTTTTAATAATGGTGTTGCCACCATCTGTGTAGTTTCCAGGTTTTTTATTAACGTTCAGTACAGTTGTCTTTAATTCTGTTGCAATTGCTTGTTGGAGTATTTGTAAAATAGATGGAGGCCTGTTGAGCAGGTAGAGAAGCTATCTGGATATGGGGGACAGAGTGTTGAATTTGGGCAGGGCAAATCCATTGATTAGACACGATATAGAGATGGTGTGATCCAGAGGTATGTATCTGAAATCCCTTGTACATGTTCCTCTTGCAAATACTGGTGACCAATCAGGAGGGGAGAAGTCACCCTAGAATATTTATATATTTATGGCTGCAGCTTGCAGAAGAAAAGCTGCAATGGAGGGCCAGCTGCATTGTTAAACTGGTCGCTGGCCATTCCATTCATAGGAATCAGTTCCCCTTCACTTCTTGGTGCGGTGATGTGTGCATGGCATTGCTCCTGTTCCTATGTTTAGGTTGGATCCTACTAGTCCCCCCCCCCACTTACTCTTACTTAATTCCTTTCCTTAGTACAGCCCCATGCGGGTCCTGTGATCCTCAGCACAGCCTTTTTGGAGGCCAAAGGGGAACCCCTGCCTCCTCCCTCCTCTTACTAGTAGAAAAAACCTGTTTGGACCCAACGTTCTATCCTCCCCTCTTTGCCACCTAATGTTCACTTGGGAAAGAATAGCATCCTTGGCTGTGCCAATGAATCAGCCTACAGTTATGCCTGAATCTGGCTATATTTCTGCACGTCTCCATTTTCTGACACTGCCCTTTTTTGGGTGGACCAGTTACAAAACCAAATGAGATGGTGTGTCAGTTTCTGAAGCCTTGCATAATAACAGGGGAGAAGTACAGGGTGCTTTTTGTCATCTTGGACATTAGTCACCGTGGTGGTGGTGGGGAGATAGTTCTGGTAAAGGGAAATTCATATTCAAAGTCTTCCCCTGCCTGTTCTGCTGTCACCAAGCCCTCTGTAATCACATTGCTGTTGCAAGCATGCTGCTGTGTCCTGGGAGCTGCTTTAACTTCCCCTTCCTAGAGTGGTTATCTAGCTTTCGCCCCTGATTATTCTTGTCATAAAACAAAGGGCTTGCAAAGTAGGTGTATGGGAAATGTCAATAGCGGTTTTGCGGGGAACGAGAAGCTAAGAAAACCCCTGGAGGGCAAACAAAAAGGTGATGATAATAATACTGTAAAAAGGGTTAAAAATCCTGCCTCTTCAAAAAACAAACAAAAAATAAAATAAAATAAAAATGCATTGTTGTCCAAGAAGGGACGTAATCAGAATTAAGTTGAGTCTAGGGTCACAATTGTCATATTGACGGCATCCATTTGCTTTGAACATTTTAACTACCCTCCAAGTTTCCCCAAAGAGAGTTATTCTTAACAAATATTTGTTATTTGTAATTATCTGCCATGGCTGGATCTTGTATTTAAAGTCTAATGACTACAGCACCAACACAAAGTAGATTATTTTTCATTTGTATCCGAAGCTCGGTGTTTCAAGATCTCTGTGGCACTATTTAAAAGAACAACAGCAACAAAACCAAAAGCCCTATTTTATACACGTCTTTCCATCCTGATCTCATCAGATCTCTGAAGCTAAGTAGGGTTGGGCCTGATTAGTTCTTGAATGGGAGACCACCAAGTTCTGAAGTCCAGTACTGAAGTATTACAGTCCACGTACTGAAGTCCAGGATTGCTACACAGAGGCAGGGAGTAGCAAACCCTTGAAAACCATTTGGGGTCACCATAGGTTGGCTGCGACCTGACAGTACTTTCCATCACTACATATATGCAGTTCTTCGTAGATGCTACAGCAGCAATAGGGCTATTCCACACCCGTGCCTGACTGGCACTGCCCTTCTCAAGGAGAAGCATGCATGAGGCCCACCTAACCCAACAACAAAAAAGTGCAGGGCATAAACCTAACCTGGCATTTCCCTATTGTATCACAGCTTAATATCCAAGAGCATGCCATCACGTAGCTCCTACCTAAGTGGGGTTTTCCACCTAGGCTTGGGTCCAGTGAAACATTTCCATGGACAGAAGGGCTTCTACCCATGGACTGTAACTTCTCTGCCTCCACGTACCACAACCCAAAATGCCCTTCCGTGCTGTTCCCCCATAGAATGGCTTTTATGGAGAGTCAAACTTGTGGTTCACCTCACCCAGTACCCAGTATCAGTACTTCCACAAATCGCAGGCAGAGGACTTTCCCAGCTCTGGTATCTTTTACCTGCAGACTGCAAGGGTCAGGATGTGGAACTCAAACAAGTAAAAGAATCAGGGTATGTGAGAAAGAGAGAGAATGTGACAAGGTGTGTTCTCACCCATACTATTTGCGCCATCACTAGTCCCCCATCTGCAGGTAGCTAAATCTATGGATTGGGGCCACACGGATGCTAAACAGATTTCCCCGCAAACTTGGGGGAACCCCCAGGTTTGCAGAAAAATCTGAAACCAAGTTAAAATATACGAGGGGAGGTTAAAATCCAGATCAGAACAGAGCCCAGCCTGGAGGTAGATGCCAACAGCTGTTTTGGGTCAAGCCTCAGTGTCACAGGACAACGGTGGTGGAGGAAACCAGGAGCCAGGCCCAGCCATGGCAGAAAAGGATGCTGGGCTCAATAGCTCATGATGGGAGCTTGGCAAGGGGGGGACACATGGGATTCCTTCCTGTGAGTCTCCTGGCTCCCCCACAGAGCGGTAAGAAGGGAATCAAGTTTGGGAGGTAGGGATAAAGGGATTCTCCCCACCCCCCGAGAATTATGGCTCCCCACTTGTCTGTATACTACCGTGTTTCCCCGAAAATAAGACACTGTCTTATATTTATTTTTTCTCAAGAAGACGCACTAGGGCTTATACCACAAATGCATAGAAATCCCGCTAGGGTTTATTTTTGGGGTAGGTCTTCTTTTCGGAGAAACAGGGTATTAGCCATGTATACTAGTAGCTAAATCCGCAGGCGGGGGCCACACGGAGGCGAAACAGATTTTTCAGCAAACTTGGGGCACTCCCCAGTTTTGCAGAATAATCTGAAAATAATCTCGATTGCTGCACTGGGCCCGTCTGCAGCCGCCGCAGCCCAGGAGCCAGACGGGGCATGCCACCCGCAGTGGCGCAACCCGAGAGTTGTGCTGGGCCTGGCCGTGGCAGCCACACACCCCAAGAGCACAGCGGGATATGCAGGTACGGGCCCAGGCTGGGTGGCAGATGTTGGTAGTCGGGCCCAGCAGTGAAGAACGCTGGGAGTGGCTGCGTGCAGGTGGTGGGCCTGGAGCCACTCCAGCCCCAGTGATGGGGGGAGGGATGTGGGACCCCACTCTGCGAGTCTTGCGGGCCCAACTCTTGTATTTTGAGTTTCCCCAGATGCCACCAAATTGTTTCTCTGCATTTATTTATTCATTTAAAATATTCACATACCCACCCTTATCCCAGTTCCCCAGGACCCAGGGGAGGCGGTAGCAGTGTAAAAACAATAAGAAACAATTTAGTAAAACAGCACTTAAAAACAAGACTAATGACACCTTATGCCCCAGCCAGTGGGTTATTGTCTTTACCTTAGGCTCAGGTGGCTCAAGTGGTTAAGACGCTGAACTGCAGGCTGTGGAAGGGCAGTGGTTGAGCAGTTCAAGACCCGAGTTGCCGCATGATGGGAGTGAGCTCCCGTCTCCAGTTCCAGCTCCTGCCAACCTAGCAGTTTGAAAGCAAGAAATTGCAAGTAGATAAATAGGTACCACTTCGGTGGGAAGGTAATAGCGTGCTGTGCGCCTTGGTGTTTAGTCATGCCGGCCACATGACCACGGAAACGTCTTCGGACAGCGCTGGCTCTTTGGCTTTGAAACGGAGATGAGCACCGCCCCCTAGAGTTGGATTCAACTAGCTTTCGAGCAAGGGAACCTTTACCTTTACCTTTAGGCTCA
Source organism: Gekko japonicus (assembly GCF_001447785.1). Taxonomy (NCBI): domain Eukaryota; kingdom Metazoa; phylum Chordata; class Lepidosauria; order Squamata; family Gekkonidae; genus Gekko; species Gekko japonicus. Next base: position 497,604 of record NW_015168084.1, on the reverse strand, counting down.
GGCTGCCGTAAAAGCAGTCGAAGAGAAGGGCTACCTCAGTGAATCCTTCTGTCTCCTTTTGTATGCTGCATCCTTGCTAAACACAACTTCTCCAGTAAGGTAGGGTTCCAATCCTTCCCCCCTCCGTGGTGCGGGAATCCAAGATTATTACGTGATATTGTTTTTCTGAATATTTAATAGATTTCCATGCTTTTTTTCTGTGTGTCCCCCCCACACACACACACTGGTGACCTTAGACCAATGGCTGGAACATGTAAACAAGTGTTCAGTAGGAAGCTGCTTGTGGAATTCCTTGGAAACGGGATCCAGTCTCCTTAGCACAGTCAAGTGTATACAGCTGCTTTAAATATCTAATGTCAAGAAATCTATTTATGCGAGTTATCTACAGTGGACCATGTTTTATTTTTAATCGTAGTGTCTTAAATTTCAGGGTCAAGAACTAAATCTATGAAGTGCAGAGTTGCTTAAGGTAAATTAATAATAGGATAATAATTTGAAATAACAAAGCAGGTTGTTCTGTTTTTTTTGAGATGGTCTTTCTGGTTCAGTCTCTTGGTAGAGTTTTATATTGTTCTGTCGTTAGATGCAAGAGCTCCAATAACAGCATGTCCTGGATTTTTGGCTGTTTCTTTCTTCCTTTGAAAACACATTTAACTTAATCTCCCCCCTTTTTTA
>NW_015168084.1:463770-496877 GCF_001447785.1 Gekko japonicus | reverse complement strand
AGACATACTGGTCCACGCAAAACAAACAGCCAAGAAAGAAATCTTTGTAATACCTTTTATGAAGACCAACCCAATTGTTGTATGTAGTACTGCCCCTTCGGTTCGCGGGATCAGGTAGTGCCGAAGTGAGAAGAGGAAGCTTTCAGTGTTCAGACTGGCATCAAAACCTTGTGCAATATTTACCGCTCGTCTGAAATAAGGGGCAGTGGTACAAGTGATCCCTGACTGTCTAGATCAGGGGTCCTCAAACTACGGCCCGTGGGCCACATGCGGCCCACCGAAAACATTTATCCGGCCCGCCGGGTGTTTTTGCCGCCGCCGCCTGTCCTGCTTAGCAGCCGACTCATCCTGGGCCCTCAGTGCGCATGTGTGGAATGTGCACCGCACTCAGGGCCCAAGTCAATCAGGGCTCAAGTCAATCAGCACATGATGTGGTCCTCTTCTCAGTTCCGCGCCGCGTGGCAAAGGAGCTCCTGCTACCAGTAGAGCCCTGTAAAAGGGTAAAAAAATTGCCCCTAGTTAAACGTTTCAGCATTATCTGCCCTCTGTATTGACATTCTGATTTCATTAAATAGCTACATCTGATTGGCTGCTTGACCCAGTAATATTACCATATGGATTGTGTGATCCCTGACTGTCTAAATCATATATCCAGCAAGCGGAACTCAAGATAACTTTTTTAAAAAGATGGTGCCAAAGCAACCAAGATGGGGGCAGCAAACTGGAGCTAAGCGATGGAGAATAGTTTAGATTTTGGTGCCATCATTTTGCCCTTCTCCATTTTTGCATAGAAAATGTGCTCCCTCAAAACTCACTAGGCCCAGTCCTAGCACTTTTCAGTATAGATTTAGCTCCCGTCTCTAGAATGGGGGGGTAGGCAGCCTTATGACACTCAGCCCCGCTCCCTGGGGTTTCTACTTTTGCCGTTGGCATTGCCACCAGCCAGTTGGTTCTCCTTATGCATTGCGCACACAGGCAGAAGGCTGTGAGCAGTTGAAGTGCATTTGGGAATCTGGAGAGAAGAGACTTAGAGACCTCGACTTGGACCTCCACTGATGTTAGAAGGAGTCAGTGCTGGAACCTGCTCAAAACAGGATATGGCCCTTGCTAAAAACTATTTGCCATGGAGGTCCATGGAATACCTGTGAGTACGGATAGCAAGGTCTATCTGTAGACATGTCGTGGAGCAAGAAGTAGAGGAAGTTTTGAGGGAGGTAATGGCAAAAAGTTGAACATGTAACCCTAAACTTGGCTTGTCCTTTGCAAGTCTGAAATTATGACAATAATAAGCGTCCATTATCCAGTTGTTTGAACTTGAGGTGGGTAGGGAGGGGTGGTGACAAATGGAAGCTTCAAAGGCATCCGCGCAGGGGGTGAAAATGAACAACTCGTGCTGGAAAATAGCAGTTGAGTCTGTTCTTCTCACATTGGATAATATAAATATTTTATCTTGGAAAATAACCTTTTGAAGTGAGAAGTGACAGCTGAGAAAAGCCCAGAGGCATGGAGCTGCAAAACTTATATTTAAGTCAAGTGTGTTTGTTAGTTCATATTGTGGTGGAGTGTTTGTTCCCCCCCCCTCAATACTTCACCCCCACACTCCCACACACACAAAGGGAATGCACAGTTTAAAAACAAAATGCTGCCGAGATTGTGGCCCACGCAGGGCCACTTGGCTCAAGATGTTTTTGCGTTTGAACATGGATATATCCAAGAACAAAATAGTGTGTACCGCATTGATTGCACTGACCTGGGTAGCCCAGGCGATCCCAGTCTCGTCAGATCTTGAAACCTAAGCAGGGTCAGCCCTGGCTAGGATTTGAATGAGAGATCGCCAAGGAATACCAGGGTCGTGATGCCGAGGCAGGCAATGGCAAACGACCTCTGAACATCTCTTGCCTTGAAACCCGCATGGGGTTACTGTAAGTCAGCTGTGACTTGACAGCACTTGCCACTGCTGCTGCATTTTCCATAGAAGGCGCACACATTGCCAATGTGGCATTTGAGGTCAGGAAGCAATTTTTATCCAGGCCAGTTTGGCTAGGGATCCTGGCAATGTTCCCTCTAAGCTGTGGAGTCTTGTGAGCAAAAATTATACTTTGTGAGCTGCTGGCATTAAAGTTCTGAGCGAGCGATTTGGCTACTGCATAAATTAGTTTGCTCTGGGGCCCTCCTTCCTGAGCTAAGACAAAAATGTGTGAGCTGGAGGCTAAAAAACCTGTGAGCTAGCTCACACTAACTCAGCTTAGAGGGAACACTGGATCCTGGAGGGTTTTGGTCATCTTCTGGGCATAGAACAGAGGTCACTGAGGGTGTGGGGAGGAGGTATTTGTGAATTTCCTGTATTGTGCAGGGGTTGAATGAGATGACCCTGGAGGCCCCTTCCAACTGTGATTTTAATAATTCTGTGATCCTGTGATTTCCTTTAAAAGTAAGCGTTCTACCTTTCCCTGTATGTTACGTTTCTCTATTTTAGTGGAAAGCTCACACTTTTAAAAACAGTGCGTAATGTTTGCGATGCTTGCACATTATGTAATTGGGAACATGTACTGGTGTACAGGGTACTGTTGAAGAACCAGGCCAGAATCGGATCCACTTGAATCTCCTGATTTGTACACTCCATGCATTTCTTGTAAACTTTTTTGGTCATTATTTGACATCTTCATCATTCTCAGGATTGGAAGCTGCCTTGGATGGCCCAGGTTAGCCAGATCTCCTCAGACCTTAAAAGCTAAGCAGAGTAAGCCCTGGTAAGTATTTGGATGGGAGACCACCAAGGAATTCCAGAGTTACTGTGCAGAGGAAGGCAATGGCAAACCACCAACCATCTCTGAACGTCTCTTGCTTTGAAAACCCTATAGGGTCACCATAAGTGGGCTGCGATTTGACGGCACTTTACACACAGAGAGAGAGAGGGCTGAACCTTTATCTTCACATTTATTCAGAAGCACTGTTTTAATGAACTTGCTCCATTTGATCCTGCTTAAATCATTGGGTTCAACTGCCATACACAAGCACACAAAACTGCCTCATACTGAATCAGACCACTGGTTCGTCAAGGTCAGTATTGCTTTCTAGAACAGGTAGGGGATCTCGGGGCCTCAGACAGAGGTCTGTCACATCACTTACTGCTTAACTTGGAGATCCCCCGGGATTGAACCTGGAAACTTCTGCATGCCAGGCAGATCTCACAACCAGCTTCGTTGCAGGCTTGCAATTTAGTTTTGCAGATTTTCTTATCCCCACTATTGGAAAAAAGTGGCCTCTGAAGTCTGTTAAAAAAAATCCTGAAATGTTGGGCTAATGCTAGAGTGTTACCTATTCTAGTGGAAAGTTCAGTTCAGAATGCAAAATACTGTAGCTGGAAAGAATGCGAAGGTCGCAGCAGGCAAGATGGAAGAAACCAGGGAAAGCAAAACGAAGACAATGCCGTGAATTCATCTGGTATCAACACCATCTGTAAATTTTACCATGTTGTGGGCGAGATGTGGGAGACACAGCAGCATGAATTGAGGGTGGCATTTGGAGGGTTGGGGGGGTGGAGAAGGAGAGGATAATTAATAACAAATGGCATAACTTTCCATGTAGAATACATTTGCATGTGTAAGTTCCTCTGTAGATCTTCTGGCTTCTTAAATACATACAGTGCCCTCAGCCAGCCAAGTTCTCTCCCTGCTTTCTCCGTAAATCTCACTGGGTCTGCTCTGAAATAGGCATTCTTTCAACAAAACATTGTGCCCTTGATAAATTTGTCCAGAACCTTCCCCCAAAGCCTTCTGGAAGAGACAACACCTTCTGTACAACTGTGTGTGTGTTATGAATGAATGAGCTCCAAAACGTCCTATCGTTGACAGCCATTCTCGGGTTTTGCAAACTGACAGACAACTCATGTTGGGTCTTCCTCTTTTCCTGCCACTGAGGGGTACCTTCATGGTATGCTGTTCCATGTGGGCCCCTCAAATCACTATCTGTAGAGTAGGTAGGCAGAGAAAGCTGCTGTGGTGTATTCATACTAGAATCTGGGATACCTGTACAACTAGTTTGGTGTAGTGGTTAAGTGTGCGGACTTTAATCTGGGAGAACCGGGTTTGATTCCCCACTCCTCCACTTGCACCTGCTGGATGAACTTGGGCAAGCCATAGTTCTGGCACAGCTGTCCTTGAAAAAGAGCAGTTTGTGTCAGAGTTCTCTCAGCCCCACCCACCTCACAGGGTGTCTGTCGTGGGAAGGGGAAGGGAAAGGAGTTTGTAAGCCGCTCTGAGACTCCTTTGGGTAGTGAAGGGCGGGGTACAAATCCAATCTCCTCCTCCTCCACCTTCTTCTTCTCCCCACTCCGCCATTGCAGTTCAGTGGGTGAGCTTTGCCAATCACTCTCTCCCAGCTTAACCGATCTCACAGGATCTCTGCGAGAACAAAATGAGGATTTTTATCTCTCACTAATGGAGTTCTGTCAAAGGCAGGGGACAGAGGGGAGCAGTCACCTCCTTCAGTAGAAAACCTGATGCTGGGGGTGGAAGCTGCCGGCAAGTCACAGCTGACTTATGGTGAACCCTGGTGGGGTTTTCAAGGCAAGGGATTTTTAGAGGTGGTTTGCCGCTGCCTGCCTCTGCATAGCAGCCCTGGGCTTCCTTGGTGGTCTCCCATCCAAGCACTCGCCAGGGCCAACCTGGCTTCGCTTCCAGGATCTGATGAAATCGAGCCAGCCTGAGCCATCCAGGTCAGGCCCAGAAAACCTGATAGGAAAAGAATAAAATAAGCCTCCAACACAGAGGCGTACATGCCTACGTGGATCCAGTCCATTCCACACGTTCCATCCCAGAATGGTTCCCTTGAGTAGAAGCAGAGATCTGCAGATATTTCAACCACACTTTTTTTTTAAATTGTCAAATGTGGGAAATAATAATAATTATCGTATGGCAGTAAGTGTAATATAGCCAGGAGATCCTAAGATGGTCTGGCATCCAGAAGTTCTCGCTCTGTAGCGTCATGCACCAGTAGGTGGCGAGCTACACTTGTTTTTAAAGGCAAGAGATGTTTCAGAGGTGGTTTGCCATTGCCTGCCTTTGTGTCATAACCCTGGTATTCATTTGAGGTCACCCTTCTGAAGACCAACCGTGCTTATCTTCCGAGAGATGACAAGATCGGGCTAAGGGAAATATTTGCCCAAACATCTATACCAGATCCATGGATTGGTCTGAATGCGTAACGGAACTCTCACTCTGAGAATGGCATTATCAAAAGTGCTTCCTATGGGGACCTTTCCCCTTTTGACTTAGAGCAGCCTTGGAAGTTACAGCCGAGCTCTCTGACTGTGCGCTGCCTCTTGCAGTTGACTGAATAGTTGGATCTTACGCGGGAGAAGTTTCACCGCCCGTTGCTGGTACCTACACCTTTTGCTAGGTGGTTAAGATTCCCAGCCACAATTAAGTACTTTTTCCAATGCCATTGGTTTCAGTGGGAGAGATTTAAGTATTAGGTAAGTAAAGTTTTCCCTTGCAGTGGGACTTGCAAATGCTTATCGTGGCCCTACTTTATCAAAAATGCCCGTTTTAGTGATAGCAGATCTGTGACTGTGACTGTGACAGATTCTCAGTCTGACTGTGTTGAGTCTTTCTGCTAATGGCACAGTTTGCAAGCCCAAACTCACCAGCTTTTGAAGGGGCGGGGAAGGCCGTCTAAAGGCCTGCTCCAGACCTGTCCCCTGTATGGACTGAGCCGTGGCTTTGTTTATATTAAGACTAGAGCAGACAACTGCTCCTTCTGTTGTGGTGGAATGCTCTGCATGGGGTTGCCCTCTCAGCATGCGCATGTGTCTGTGCAGTCTATAATGAGACATAGCTCTGCCTGTTTTGTTTATGGGTTAGGTCAGCGCTTGGGGGTGGGGGAGAGAAGAATACTTGCTGGTGGTGAGTGGGATGCTTTATTTAGCAACCAGCAAAAACTTGCAGTGGGGGGGGGGAGAAGAAAGTAATGCCCCCCACCCAAGACTGAAATATTAATTTTTTAAATATATTGAATCAGTTTTGACTGCAAATGCAGTCTTGCAAAGATGACCTTAATGCAAACCCAGACTCCTGAGATACACTACTGCAGAAACATAGGACATGTTAGGTCTGTTGTGTTTAATAGCTTAACTGGCACTATTGCCCCGTCATAGATCTAAAATGTGGGTTTGTGATTGGCTCTGAATTTGAGTTATGAGCTATCTGGGCTGTAAGGGCTTCTGAGGGTTCTTTTAAAATAAGTGTTTTGAGTATTTCTTCAGCAAGGGGGGGAAATGGACTTTTTCACCATTGTTAAATGTTCTCAAGTGGTCGCCTGGGTTGAGTTGTTATCATTTTTGCTTTGGCTGACTCTTGTCTTAAATTGTGCTCTTTAGTCTTACCACCTGTCTTGGATTTCCAGATTGCCTGGCTTTTCAGGTAAGAACGATAAGCTATATCTGGCGATGTAAATGCTGCTGTCTTTTTTTATCCCCTGAATGTATGCAGCCGCTGTAGGGTGTACGTTTGCGACCACAGATCTCTCCGGAATTAGGCAGGAGTTTTGTTTCCTGAGTCATTGTGCCATTGTGTCCCTTTGGAAATTCACGGAATGATTTCAGTTTAAGTAGCTTTAATGGCTCTTTGCTTTGCTCCACTCCACTGTGATTAGTTACTATCTTTTTTTAATATGAACACATGAAGCTGCCTTGTCAGGCCGTTGGTATAATGAAGTCCTTGTTGTCTATTCTGACTGGCAGTGGCTCTCAAAGGTGTCAGGTAGAGTTTTTTCACATCACCTGCTACCTGACCCTTTTAACTGGAAGAAGAATAGAAGGTTTTTATACCCCACTTTTCTCTACCTGAAGGAGTCTCAAAGTGGCTTACAATCTCCTTCCCTTCCTCTCCCCACAACAGGCACCTTGTGAGGTAGGTGGGGCTGAGAGAGTTCTGAGAGAAACTGTGACTGGCCCAAATCACCCAGCAGGCTCTCATATGGAGGAGTGGGGAATCGAACCCAGTTCTCCAGATTAGAGTCTGTCACTCTTATCCACTACACCACACTGGCTCTCTGAAGATGTCAGGGACTAAACCTAGAACCTTCTGCAAACAAAACATGTGAGAGCCAGTTTGGTGTAGTGGTTTAGTGCGCGGACTCTAATCTGGGAGAACTGGGTTCGATTCCCCACTCCTCCACTTGCATATGGCTGGATGACCTTGGGCAAGCCATAGTTCTGATAAGAGCTGTTCTTGAAAAAGAGCAGTTTCTGTCAAGAGCTCTCTCAGCCCCACCTACCTCACAGGATGTCTGTTGTGGGGAGGGGAAGGGAAAGGATTTTGTAAGCTGCTCTGAGACACCTTTGGGTAGTGAAGGGCGGGGTATAAATCCAACCTCCTCCTCCTCCTCCTCCTCCTCCTCCTCCTCCTTCTTCTGTCTTCTCTACAGCCCTTGTGGTTAAACTGCCACCTCTTGGTTTGGTCTATTATATTCTGTCTTTCCAGAGAGCTCAGGGTGATTCACATAGCTCTTCTCCCACCTGTACTATTCTCACAGTAGCCCTGTTTGGGTTAAATGGAGAGTAACTAGCCGAAGGTTATTCATTAGGCTTCACAGTGAATCAGGATGTGAACGTAGGTCTCCCAAGTTCTAATCCAAAGCTCTAATTCCCACATCACATTGACTTTCTAACACTCTTGAAAATAAGTTTGGGAGAAGTAAGTTTGCCTACAGTTAGTAATGGGCCAAATTCCAGAGGCTTTCCCCCCAACTGGAGAAGTTGTTGTCAACAAATTGTGCTGAAACTACATAGAACTGCACATCTGGGGTAGGAAGAAGTCAAATGTGAATCTAGCAGACAGGTTTGATTTGCCCCAAATTTTCAGAACTGAAGACGTGTGCTGGATTTTTAAAAGGTGTGTGTACCATTTTCAAAAGTCCATGAGAAGAGGTTCCATTTTCCTACAAATAAGGGCATTCCCCTCTCAAAACCCCACAGCATTTTAAAAATAAACAAACACGCTTCTTGTAGCATGAGCAGTAATAACAGAAATAGATATTCCGGATTCTCCCAGTTGGTTCTGTCACGTGGCTTGTTAGCTTTTTCAGTAGTTTAACTAGCAATGTGCGCTTCCCATGATATTTCTTTTATGGGCTAACTAAATGAAATGATTACTTGCATATACATTATACATTTTGTGTACCCCCCCATCCTGTGCGTATGTGTGAGAAACAGATGTTTCCTTTTGTGCTTCCAGGCATGCTAGTGATGGCTTGTATTAACTGTGCTGTGAATAGGTGCATATTTTTCTTAATGGCTCATAGCAGTTTATCAAAAGCAGAAGGCAAAAAGCAGACAATCGGTGTGTGATAATGTTTGGTTCAGATGGCCACATTGATTCATCCTTTCTAAAGCTCAGCTCTTGTGTGAGTAAGCAGCCAATTTAGGGCGACCCTGTGGGGTTTTCAAGGCAAGAAATGTTCAGAGGTGGTTTCCATTGCCTTCCTCTGCGGAGGGATCTTGGAATTCCTTGGTGGTCTTCTACTTGGGGTCAAAATCTGAAGGGCCCTCTCTCCCCGTGCATTCTTCTGTGCCAAGCTGTGCTTTTCTGGTTGTCACCTCCTGATTATGTCCCAGCTTCTGATGGCTTGTTTGGCTCCTGTCCTGTCTCCCATCTTATGGAATGAGCTCCCTGAGGAGGCCGCTATCTTTAGACATTTTAGGAGGCACTATAGAGCTGTAGTATTTGTGATGGCTTTTAGTGTGGTTTAAGCTGTAGGCGTTTTCTTAATGGGGTTTTACTGAATTTTGGAATTGCAAGCCAGTTTGGTGTAGTGGTTATGAGCACGGACTCTAATCTGGGAGAACCGGGTTTGGTTCCCCACTCCTCCATATGTAGCCACTGGTGTGACCTTGGGTCAGTCACAAAGTTCTCTCAGAGCTGTTCTCTCAAGAGCAGTTCTCAAAAGAGCTCTCTCAGCCCCACCTACCTCACAGGGTGTCTGTTGTGGGGAGAGGACGTGAAGAAGACTGTAAGCCAGTCTGAGATTCCAAGTGAAGGGCAGGGTATAAATCCAATTCCCCCTCCTCCCCCCCCAGCCACAAGGAAAAGGCGAGATGTACGCACTTTAATACATACAAATGAGGTATGTGTGTATGGTTTTCCTGGTGTGTAGGGGATATGTGCCACCATGTTGCTTTCTCCCGTCTCCTATTCTGGCCAAGTGATGGTGGCAGAAACTGAAACAAGGAGCAGAGATCTTAGCAGAGGCTCCTCCTTGGCACCTTGGAGACAATCCAAAGTGCCAGGACTCCCTTCCCTCCCCCTTTGCTTAGGAGAGGTTTACAGCATGGGCAAAAATACCAGCAGCCTGGAACCTGAAACAGTATTCTGCCTCTGTATATGTTATGTGGTACAGAAAAGAACTCTTGGAATGGGGTCAGAGACCACTAAAAGAGAACTGGGGACCTGGAGAAAGCTGAAATGGAGGGAGGCGGTGGCTGTCCAGGGAGCCAGGGATTCAGGACTGAAGTGGCACAAAATCCCCCCCCCCCCCAGCTGTCGCCGGTGTTACAATTCGCTTCACTGCTTGTTGGTTCTCTGATGGATAATAATTTGATGGAGACTGTTACTGTATTCATTGCTCGCGTGAAATCTGACATAGGGCATATGGAAAACCAGCAGCTGTTGATCTTCCTTGAATTAATAAAATGCGTCAAGCTATTTTAGACAGGAAGCCCGAATCATCGGCACTGTTGGGGGTCCTTGCATTATCGCTCTTGCTGCTTTTTCTTCTTCTTCTTCTTCTTTTTTGCTTAGCGATGTCTGCAAACTTTATATTATGTCTCTGCTTCCGCTTCATCAGCTGCAACATCTGTGTTAACTCATGAGGCTCTTGAGGGGGGCCTGAGGAGGTAGCGTAAAGCCGAAATTAACTGAAACAAGTCTGCTTAACCAGGGACCTCTTTTCTCCTGTATAAATCAGGCTGGCTTACAGTTATTCATACAAACAAACAATGCTTTAGACGCCTTTTCCCCCTGCAGCACTCTTTGATTATATTACTCAGAACGAGGGAGATGAAAAGAATCTGTTTACTACCAGCTCAAAAGGGGGGGGGGAGAGAAAGATGTGGGGGCAAAGCTGTGGAAAATGGTTGGGAGATTGTAAATCTGTTTTATATTGTAATGGTTTGCTCAGCGTTATATAGAATGGCTTAACTATAATGGCCTAAGTATCATTACCCGGGTACAATGGTTTGGCAGCTAATTGACTGCAAAGCCTTGGTTATGTGCTTAGTTTCTCTTTCACATCAGTGGTTATCTCCCAGTGTTGTATAAAGGCTGGAAGAGTACAGGAAGAATGAGACTGAATGCTCAGAAATGGGCTTGAGTGAGGTTTCGTGAGGAGTCTTTGAAGAACTGAGATCTGTACTGGGTTTCATGGGGTACTCGGAAGTGATCTGGCTCTGCATAGAATTCAAAGACATGGCTTTTTTGGTGATGGCACCTCTTCTTTGGAATTCCCTCTCCCATGAGACTTGCATAGCGCCTACCTTTCTTTTATGTGCCAATTGGCTTTCTTTTTTAAAGTGGCTTGTTTTTATGACATTGGCTTTGTTCTTAATTCTTTGTTTTAGTGCCTTCATTGTAAACTGCCTCAGATAGATTGTTGGGCATAACATTTTTCTAAATAAAATGACTTTGGGGGACCCCCCCCCCAAAGAAAGCCCCATTGCCTGTTTCTGAAAAGTTCTTTCCAGGGACAAAATGTTTGGGGTTTTTTTTTTGTTTGTTTGTTTTTGCTTTGTCCTTGTAAATCAGAACAATTAAAGGAGTTGGAATTCTAATGGAAAGAACAATTAAAGGAGTTGGAATTCTAATGTGGGCACTTTCACAAACACTAAATAATGCACTTTCAATCCACTGTCAGTGCACTTTGCAACTGGATTTTACTGTGTGAAATGGCAAAATCCACTTGCAAACGGTTGCTGAAGTGGATTGAAACTGCATTATTTAGCATCTGTGAAAGCTACAGTGTGAGATTCATTTGTGAGTCCTGCTTCTGTCCAAACCCAAGTACACTGCAGGATGATGCTGGTGGTGGAAGATGCCATCAAGTCACATCTGACTTATGTTGACTCCAGTGTTCCCTCTAAGCTGAGCTAGTGTTAGCTAGCTCACTGTTCTTTAGCCTCTGGCTCATACATTTTTGTCTTAGCTCAGGAAGGATGGTTCCAGAGCAAAGTAATTTATGCAGTAGCCAAATTGCTTGCTCACAACTTTAATGCCAGTAGTAGGCAATGCTCTGGTTTTTGGGCAAAACTCTGTGGTAAAAACGACCTCAAATGGATGACGTCAGTGTGTCACACATGGCGTTGGGGTGGGGAGAGTTTTCTCCCACCAGCCAGCTGTCTGGCAGTGGGCAAGAGCTTGTGAAAGCAGAGGACCCCCCCCAACCCTACCTCGGGAATGGTATCCCTACGACAAACAGAAGTGGTTTGCCATTGCCTGCCTCTGCAGAGTGACCCTGGAATTCCTCCGTAGTCTCCCATCCAAGAACTAACCAGGGCCAACCCTGATTCACTTCTGAAATCTGATGAGATCAGGCTGGTCCATCTGAAATCTGACAAGATGATCAGGGCACAGAATTAGAACTGGAGGTAGTGCTCATCTGTGGATGCTGGGAATGGAAAGATGCAGCATTTAAGTTGGCTTTTAAACAGATGGCTTAGGGATCTCCTGTGAAAAAGGAGGAGGAAGAGAGTTCAGCTGCAAACAGATGACAATGATCACGGAGAGGGTTCAGGAGCATCTAGAAAGTGCAGAACAGGCAGAGGGGTGGAAAACCTCAAATTGAAAGAGGGATCACGTGGTGCAGCAGCCTGAATAGCCCAGTCTAGTGCTTGCTTGGCAGAGTTTGGAAGCTAAGCCAGTTTGGTGTAGTGGTTAAGTGCATGGACTCTAATCTGGGAGAACTAGGTCTGATTCCCCACTCCTCCACTTGCAGCTGCTGGGTGACCTTGGGCAAGCCATAGTTCTGTCAGAGCTGTTCTCTCAAGGATCGTTCTGAAAAGTGCTCTCTCAGCCCCACCTACCTTACAGGTTGTGGGGAGGGGAAGGGAAAGGAGTTTGTAAGCTGCTCTGAGACTCCCAAGTGAAGGGTGGGGTATAAATCCAATCTCCTCCTCCTCCTCCTCCTCCTCCTCCTCCTCCTCCTCGTCTTCTTCTTCTTCTTCTTCTTCTTCTTCTTCTTCTTTGTCGTCGTCGTCGTTGTCGTTGTCGTTGTTGTTATGGTTAATACTTGGATGGGAGACCACCTACATGGAGGCAAGCAATGGCAAGAACAAACCACCTCTGTTTTTGGCTGGAAAGCCCTATGGGGTTGCCATAAGTCTGCTTTGACTGGATGTCCCTTTCCGCCACCATGGCTGTTGGCCTACAGAACCTCAGTTGTTAGCTGGTGGGCCTGGCTCCCCTTGAATCACAAGCCGAGTGCTGCATTAACCCCGTAATAAAAGGAGTTGCTTTCAGTGTGTGTGGGGAGTCTGCGTAGGAGATGTGGCTGAGAAGCAAGGGACATGCAGAGTGGGTCAGTTGTGCTGAAGGAGCGGAAAGCAACTCTTTCTGGCCACAAGGCAAGCAACAAGGGAATTGTTTTCTTCTTACAACGTGGACGGTGTTGTCAGCTAGAGTTTGTCTTTATTTTATTTTTTTGAAGGCACAAATCATTTCTCACTTCAGATCTTCGGGTAAGGCAATAAAATGTGTTGGGAGATTTCTGCCTCTTTGTGTTCAATCTGAAAATAATGTGGGTGTCCCAGGGGGCTGGCAGGCATGCAAACCTCCTCTTTTATGTTTTCCTTCTCAACACAGAGCTTAGCGTTTTGCATACAGTCAGAATAGTTTGCACACTTCCTACTAAATTCTCCATTTTCAGAATGTTTCTTTCTTTCTTTTTTTTCAAAGAGGTCTTTTTATTCTGTACAAAAATTCTCCAATGAAAAACCACACAAGCCTCCCATTAAATGATGACTGAGCCCAGGTCTACATAGGCAGCACAGTGAAGTGGTATACTCCTAGGGTAGTTTAATGGGTGGGAGGCACCCGATGGTAGAGGTTCTGCTAGGCGGGGCAGTTTTCCTCCCTTCCTTTATATACTTGAGGCTCATGCAGCAGAATGCGGGGGGGTGGGAATCCTAGAATCACAGAGTTGGAAGTTGCCATTGAGGCCATCTAGTCCAACCCCCCATGCCCAATGCAGGACCAGCCTAGAGCAGGGGTGTCAAACTCATTTCTTTTTCTTTCTTTTTTTTTTATTGAACTCTCCTAAAAAGGAGAGAATTTTATTGCTTTACATTTACAGAAAGGGGGGAGGGTATATAGAGGGATTAAGAAAAGGTCGAGTGATGAGTATATTAGTATGTTAGTCTTTTAACCGTAAATACAGTCCATATCTTCACCGTGAGCCATCGATCTTCTTGCTTCTTCACCTGTCAAAGATAAAAAATAGTTAATTTAGTAAAGTCCTTTTAGGTTAGTACTTGTATGTCCTTGCAGCACAGTCAAAAGTTCTTCAGATGTTGGGGCGTTTGCCTTTCTTGTCTCTTAGGTTATAGGAAGCACCTCCCACTGCTCCTTTCTCCTCCAGTTCCTCGTCTCCTCCCTCTGAACTGCTGTCCTCGTCGCTACTAATAATTTTCCACTTGGCGAGTTCTGCTTCTTCCTCTAAGCTGGTGTGTCTCTTTAGAAACTCTTGTGCTTTGAAAATGGAGTCAATCTTCTCCTTTTTGTCTTTAAATTTGAAGACCAGCCCTTCTGGAAACAACCACCTGTATTTAATTTGACGGTTTTGCAAGAATACGGTCAGTCCCTTATATGCCTTCCGCTTCTGTCGTATTTCAAATGGCACATCTTTTAGAATCCTTATAGGTTGCTCTCCAATTTTCAACGGTGTTGCTGAGGTCTCTTTAAGGATCTGATCTCTTACTCGTTGTTTGGTAAACTTGACAACCACTTCAGCTGGCAGATTATTTTTCTTTGTAAAGTTAGAATAGGATCTATACACCAGATCCATATCTTCGCTTAATTTTTCCGCTTCACTGCCCATCAGTGGTGCCAACGCTTCCATTAATATGCTTTTGAGATCTTCTTTTTCCGCTTCTTGAATCCCTTGAAATCGGAGAGTCAAATTAGATTTTTCCATTTGTAACATCAATAGTTTATTTTCTTGCATTTCTTGCTTTCATTCCATTTTGCTGACCTTCTTCTTGATTTTCTGTGTATCTTCGGTTGAAACCAGACATTTCTTTGCAATCTCCTCCATTTTCTTAGCTGTGTCAGTTAACTGAGTCTGCTGACTGCTGAGAACACTTTCCATGCTTGTGAAAGTTTGGCTGATTTTCTGCATCTGATCCAGCAGAGGTTGAAGCATCTCACTCTCTTGATGATTGACAGCCGAGCCAGAGAGGCGGGAGCTGGAACCGGAAGTAGTCGTTAGCTTCTTCGCTTGCTTTTCCTTCTTCTTAGCTCTTTTGGCTCCCGATATCTTAAATGATTGTTTACTTTTAAAAAGTCCGTGCCACACTGCTCGGGAGTTAATCCCGTTTCTTCGCTTTAACCAAATCCCCAAAAGATAACTTTACTTCTTTCAATTTTCACTCCCCCCCTATTAAGCTTACAGTCCTGGTCTTATCAGGGGGGGGCATTCCACCCTCCTCCCTCCTTTGCGCTTGTACGGTAGGGGGGGATCACTTGTATCTTTTTGTGCGGACGATCGAGGACTCACAGTTTGTTGCCGTTCACTTTCGTTCTCTTACGTTCATTCGCTTCATCA
This sequence comes from Gekko japonicus, assembly GCF_001447785.1. Taxonomy (NCBI): domain Eukaryota; kingdom Metazoa; phylum Chordata; class Lepidosauria; order Squamata; family Gekkonidae; genus Gekko; species Gekko japonicus. The sequence goes on along the minus strand of NW_015168084.1, from coordinate 482,063 downwards.
CTCTGCGAAGTCCCGGTGGCGTTGCTAGTCCCCTTACGGGGCACTGCCGCGGAGGGGCCGTTGGGGCATGGGGCGACCCTCAATTTCCGACCTTCGGGCCGGTAAAGAGGCACTTCCCCTAAGCGCCCCCTGGTTCGGAGCCTTTAACTAAGGCTCCTTTAGGGTCTCCGCTTGGGCGTTTAGTCATGCCGGCTGCATGACCATGGAAACGTCTTCGGACAGCGCTGGCTCTTCAGCTTGGAAACGGAGATGAACACCGCCCCCTAGAGTTAGATTCGACTAGCTTTCGAGCAAGGGAAACCTTTACCTTTACCTTACTATGAAAACTTGCTGGGTGACCTGCTAACCCACCTGTCAGAGCTGTTGTAAAGGAGAGAAGTATGCACACTGCCCTGAGCTCCTTGGAGGGAGAACGGGATTAAAACAGCCCACTATATAAAATTAACGGTTGCTTGTGGTGCATTAGTTCGGTTGATTTCATGCACAGTGCAGAATGCCTTGTCTCCTAGTTATCAGTTAAGACTAATGTGGCTGTCGTGTTGGAATATTGAGATCCAGTGTATCTATCTAATTTATTTTATAGTATTTTCTCTGTGCCGCTTTTCAGCCATAATGGATCTCAAAGCAGGGCACAATAAAATAAAATTGGCAGCCGAGATGATGCTGTTGTTCTGATAATGATGGTGTCCTTTGAGGTGTATTGATAACAGGGTTTATCTCTCTGGTCTCAGAGAGTTTCTAAGTCAAAGGGAGCGGAGTCTTTTCCTTCAGCCATCTGTCTTGGGGGTACCAGGTGCTGCCGATGGTATCAGAGGGGCCCCGGCTGATGACCGAGTATCTCAGTTCCTATCTCTGCTCTCCTATAATGGTAGCAAATGTCAGGAGGAGCAAATGTAAATTTCAACATTAAGAAGGGCCAAGCACAACTCCAAAGGTGCGCAGCCTGAGCACTTTTACAGTGCTTTCCTGAGCATGATTACATCCTTTCTGAATCTGTCAAAGTCCATGAACTTAAAACTCTTATCAGTCATTTGTTTGACTCGCTGATCTGTTTCTTATTTATTTATTTAAAGAACCGTTGCCCTGCGGAATGAGTCCCTGCCTGTCTTGAAAAGGGAGATAGAAAATCTTTTGTTCCGGGATCTTTCTCCATGGGAAATGTCTTCACAACAAGTTTGTGAGCCGTTGTGGTTTAATGCTAAAGAATAAGGTCTTTCTAAACAGCCTTGCAAAGCCGGGAGCTGTGGCACAGTGCGGTCATGTGCTAGCAAGGAGCAGACAGTAGGGGCTGGCAGACTTTCACAGGTACGCCCCCCCCCCCCGCCCCACACTTCATGTGTCTAAAATGCTCCTTCAGCTGAGGAAGAAGGAATAAGACCGGGATTAGTGAGAGCAAACTGAGACACTGGCTGGCTGTGTGTCAGCAGTTGCAACTGAAATATTCAAGAGAGAGAAAATAGTGCTTTAAAAAATGTACTGACCTTTACGTGCTGTCTGAGATAGCGACAGGTAACTTCAGTCAGGTCCAAACCACGAACCCCTTACTTTAAAGCTTGGGGGGGGGAGAGAACTAAATAATGACATGCCACTCAACGTGGTTTTTTACTTTGTGGCTGCTGATGGAAGGCCTACGTTCCGCAGCCTGCAGCACACTTTTATTTAAGAAAACGGACCCGCAGCACTTTTTGGTGAGAACCTGATTCATCACTTCCTGGCAGGCCCAGATGAGGGGGGAGAAAGATCTTTTGGTTGCTGCTAGAGACTCTCCCTCCACTGTTAGATAAATTAAAATCCTTGAGGGGCAGAAAAGGGGGGGAGGAAATCTTTTTACAAAAGTGAATTGCTTTTTTTAAATTTTACATTACAGATGATTGCGGACTCTGGACTTTCTTGCACACTGGCTTTCTTGCGAGCCCGTCTTCCTCGGTAAAATTAAACAAATGGGCAAGAACAGTCTCTCAAAGACTCTTAATTAGCCGCCTGCTCGATATTGTTCAATACGCAATTAGAATTAGTGTGGAAGTAAAATATGACTGCGGTACAGGAGAGTTTCAAACCCCCCCCCCCAGTTGATATACCTCACAGTCCATAAATAATTAGGAACAGGCGAGAGAGAGTTCCTTGGCGGGTGCCTGTTTTTGCTTAAAGCCAATCCCTCAACTGTTTGTTTACGCTACAAGGGAAAAGTCAAGTTGCTGTAAACTTTCACCAATGTGTTCTTTATAGTTCAAAACATTGGAGGAGGGGGTGGCTCCTCTAGAGGGTTTGTGTGTGGCCTTGGGCAGATCATTTGACCCTGTTTGTCTTCACTATCAGTTGAGAGATGCCTTGCAAGATTTGGAGTAGCTGGGCTGAAGCAGTGGCTTATGGGATAGGATGGAAGGTCTCATGTTGAAGATGCCACTGTTGGCACAGCACAGGTAAATGGCTGGCCTGCTTCAGAAAGTCCGCTCCTGCTTTTGGTTTTTCACGGCTGTGTTGTGCACTGACATTTGCGTTATTATCTTAGGGTATGGGCTAGAAGGTAGGCAGGGTTCACAGGGATACCCCAGGATAATAGCCAACCTTCTCTACTAGCTGATACTTTTTTAAAAAATGGAGACTCATGATATCCTCATAACTGAAATTTCTCTAAACGTGTTGCCACAACCAGATTTTTTAGTGCCTATGAATGCTTGCTATCAGAAACATCTACCTGCTTTGATCGTCCTTTAGTCCTTTATTTTTTAAAAATTTTTACTTCATTAATATGCTACATTTCTCCCCAGCGGGGACCCAAAGCAGCTTACATCAGCCCCCTTCTCTATTTTATTCTCACAACAACCCTGGGAGGTAGGTCAGGCTGAGAGTGCGTGACTGGCCAGAAAGTCACCCAGCAAGCTTCCGTGACAGAGTGGGGATAAGAACCTGGATTTCCCAGATCCTAGTCTGATACTGTAACCACTACACCACATTGACTCTGTTTATTTTATATTTATGCATTTGTTTGTTTGCCCTGACCAAGGTAGCCCAGACTAGCCTGATCTCATCAGATCTCGGAAGCTAAGCAGTGTTGGCCCTAGCTAGTATTTGGATGGGAGACCTCCAAGGAATACCAGGGTCGTGATGTGGAGGCAGGCAGTGGCAAATCATCTCTGAACGTCTGTTGCCTTGAAAACCCTACGGGGTCACCACATTTTCCACCGCCACCACATATTATATTCAGTTTTTCTCCCTGAAGGGACCAAAAGCAGTTCATAACAGTAACAGAATATACAATATTTTAAAAAACAAAACAACGTGTTTTAGACTGGTCAGGATTCAGAAGAAGAAGAAGAAGAAGAAGAGATTGGATTCATACCCCGCCCTTCACTTGGAGTCTCAGAGCGGCTTACAAACTCCTTTCCCTTCCCCTCCCCACAACAGACACCCTGTGAGGTGGGCGGGGCTGAGAGAACTCTGACACAAACTGCTCTTTTTCAAGGACAGCTGTGCCAGAGCTTGTGACTGACCCAAGGTCACATCAGCAGGTGCAAGTGGAGGAGTGGGGAATCAAACCTGGTTCTCCCAGATTAGAGTCCGCTCACTTAACCACTACACCAAACCGGATTCAATAGCTGTTCGTCCAAGGGTTATGCCTACAGGCCTGAAGCTATTTCTTCCTTAATTAAATAATAACTTTCTTAAGTTACCCTGTCATGTTCAGAGTTATAAGAGGTAAAGTGAGATTTGTATTAGGATCACTTAAGGTTAAAGTTGATCTTGAAAATCTGTCCTGAGTGGGGTGGAAATATTGAGGTAAGTACGCTGAGCTTAGAACATTACCACTTTTAGGGGGCACCCATGAGGTGTTTGGTATTTTTAAAACTGGAAACGTTCTTATTCTGAGATCAAGCTTTCATTCTTAGAATGGAATTCTCGCCAGTTTTAAAAAAAACGCTTTTTGAAAAATGTAGGTGGGGCGGTGTACCCACTGGCCTAATCCCAGTGACAAGGTTAGAGAGGGCATTTGCTTCAGAATAATTGGAATTATTTCAGGGTACAAGTAGGGAGCCAATCTGGCCTGTGGATAGCCTTGGACTGGGACCAGCAAGGCTTGGTTGGGTTCAAATCTCCATTCAGCCTTGAAACTTGCCAGCTGGCTCTTTCTCAGGCTAACTTTCCTCGCAGAATGGATGTTGTAGTAGTGAAACAGAATGTATCCCACTTCACCCTGAGCTCTTCTGTGGAAAGCTGAGGTAAAAATGTGATAAGTGGATTGTGTTTTTTAAGCTCTTGTCTTCCAACTAAGCCCTGGCAAAGCAGGGAAACTAAAATAGAGTTGTAAGCAACAACAATCCTCAATAAAATGAGGGATGCCGAAGACCAGGGGAGTATAAACTGACCTCCATACGTGCCCAGAAAGATGGCATCAGGAAGTTAATAATGGCACATTTGTAAGTTCATGGCCGTGTCAGGATCTTGCTATCATTAGCTTCCCTAAATGCTCAGAGCTCTAATTTCTTTTCATAAAAGTATAACCCTTGTAGAGGTGGTTCATATCCACTCAGGAAAAAAATGTCTTGGAAATATGCTGGTAAATAGATCATGTGTTATTGAAGTTTGCAGTCATATTCTTGCTCTCTTGTGTTCCAATCCTGTTCCTTTCTTGAGAGTCCTTAAATAGTGATTTCTGAACCTTGTACCAGATTTATTTATTTATTTTTTGCTTCAAAGGAATAAGGAAAAATGCCGACTGTTTATATGTATAAATTAACTTTCCTGAAGTTTTAATGTGGGGGTTTGCCGTTTGAAATGCCCCTGCTGTGGCAGTATTTACTGAAGTTTGTTTAGCTTCTGTAATATTTTCATTATATATCATCAGCCTCTCTCTGGGTGGGTGGCTTATAGTGCTGAAAAGGCTACTATAACAAAAATTATAGTACAGTCACATCGTTAGGAAGTGCTTACAGCAACATCATAAACAACCAGTGATCCCATATTCAGAATACTTATACCCACTCTTCCAAGCCTTTTAAAATTAGAGGCTACTGCTCAGTTTCCTGTAGATACAGAAGCCAGGGCCAGAGGAAGGTCTCCCTGGGTTTACCAACCTCCAGACTGGGGTCTGGAGCAATGGTCCCTCTAAGCTGTGGAGTCTTGTGAGCAAAAATTCTACTTTGTGAGGTACTGGCATGAAAGATGTGAGCAAGCGATTTGGCTGCTGCATAAATTAGTTTGCTCTGGAGCCATCCTTCCTGAGCCAAGACAAAAATGTGTGAGCCGGTGGCTAAAAAACTGTGAGCTACCTCACACTAACTCAGCTTAGAGGGAACAGATACTCTCAGAATTGCCACTGAGGTCCAGACTTGGAGACAGTGGCAGCATTGGAGAGGATGGACTCTGTGACATCACATCCCTGCTAAGCTCCCACCACCAAACTCCGCCCTCCCCAAGCTCCGCCCCCAAATCTCCAGAAGTTTCCCATCCCGGATTTGGCAGTTCTGGTGGTGGAAAGTACCATCAAGTCACAGCTGACTTATTGCGTCCCCATGGGGTTTTCAAGGCAAGAGATGTTTAGAGGTGGTTTGCCATTGCCTGCCTCCATGTCATGATCCTGGTATTCCTTGGAGGTCTCCTATCCAAATACTAACCAGGGCTGACCCTGCTTAGCTTCTGAAATCTGATGAGACTGGGTTAGCCTGGGCTATCCAGGTCAGGGCTTGGCAGCCTTAGGTCTCCTCATGTGAAATGTGGTGTTGGAGGAGAGTATTACATGTACCCTGGGCTGCCGAAAAGACTAATAGGTGAGTTCTAGATCAAATCACTTGATTCGGAGGATGGCCCCAGCTAGCCCGATCTCATCAAATCTCAGGCAGTAAGCAAGGTCGGCCCTGGTTAGTATTTGGATGGGAGACCTCCGAGGAATACTAGGGTCGCTACATGGAGGCAGGCAATGGCAAAAACACCTCTGAACGTCTCATGCCTTGGATCACCATAAGCAGGGGTCATTTCCTGCAGGAGCGCACAGGAGCGGAGCTCCGGCAGTAAAGAGCCCAGGGGGCGGGCACATGAAACAAGCCCCACCCCTGCTCCCAGCAGCCCTCAGTCAGAGCAAGAAGCAGCCAGCCAGGTAAGTTGCAGAGGCCCCCCCCAGCTAGCAATCCAAAACAGTCCAGTGGCACCTTTAAGACCAAGTTTTATTCAGGTACAAGCTCTCCCTCCTCTGCGAGGACAGATCTGCACGTTCCCCCACCCCCCAATAGCTAGCAATCCAAAACAGTCCAGTGGAGCCTGAGCCGTGGGTGTTGCCTTCTGACACACTTCCGGTGATGTCAGGGGGTGTGGCATATGCAAATAAGTTATGCTAATGAGCGCATGCACCTCTTTTTCTACGAAATGACCCCTGGTGGTGGGTGTTGCCTTCTGACACACTTCCGGTGATGTCAGGGGGCGTGGCATATGCCAATAAGTTACGCTAATGAGCTGCACCTCTTTTTCTACTAAATGACCCCTGAATAAGTCAGTTGTAAATCACCTTAAGTCAGTTATGGATCACCATAAGTCAGCTGTGACTTGACGGCACTTTCCACCACCAGATCAAATCAAGCCTCAACTTATCCTAGAAGCTAAAATGACCACACTGAGGCTATCATACACTGGTCAGATTATGAGAAGATGAGAGTCACTGGGAGTGCTAGAAAAAGGGAAAGGCAGCAGGAAAAGATGAAGACCCAACAGGAGATGGATTGACTCAATCAAGGAAGCCACAAAGGCCCTCAGTTTACAAGACATGAGCAGGGCTGCTAAGGATAGGGCCTTTTAGAGGTCATAGGTGAGTTCTAGATCAAATCACTTGATTTGGGGGATGGACCCAGCTAGCCCGAACTCATCAAATCTCAGGCAGTGCATAGGGTCACCAAAAGTCAGAAGCAAAAGTCACACACTCAGGTCTTCTCAGGTTTTAATTTTTTTTTTTTAAGTGGATGTGTGTTAGGACCCACAGCTAAACAACGAAATACACGCTTCCAGGAAGGTTTTACTTTTATTGAAAAGCCATAGATGCGATAACATGAACACTGTTAGGAATGGCGGGATACCCAGGGCTATTTTTGGGCAGGAACGCACAGGAATGAAGTTCCAGCTGGCTCCCAAGTTGGCCACGCCCAGCAGGAACTCATTAGCATAACAGGCCACACCCAACAGCAGAAACTCATTAGGATTGGCTAGATTAGGGGTGTGTGGCCTAATATGCAAAGGAGTTCCTGCTACAAAAAAGGCCCTGGGTTTTGACAACAAACAAGGTAAACAGAATAAGAAGCAAAAGGTGGGTGTGGCTGGATAACCACACTTCTGGTAACATGCCTGAGCCGTGGGTGTTGCCTTCTGACACACTTCCGGTGATGTCAGGGTGTGTGGCGTATGCAAATAAGTTATGCTAATGAGCGCATGCACCTCTTTTTCTACGAAATGACCCCTGGTGGTGGGTGTTGCCTTCTGACACACTTCCGGCGATGTCAGGGGGCGTGGCATATGCAAATAAGTTACGCTAATGAGCTCCTGCACCTCTTTTTCTACAAAATGACCCCTGACCATAAGTCAGTTGTGGATCACCTTAAGTCAGTTATGGATCACCATAAGTCAGCTGTGACTTGACAGCACTTTCCACCATCAGATCAAATCAAGCCTGAACTTATCCTAGAAGCTAAAATGACCACACTGAGGCTATCGTACGCTGGTCCGATTATGAGAAGATTAGAGTCACTGGAAGTGCTAGGAAAAGTGGAAGGCAGCAGGAAAAGAGGAAGACCCAACAGGAGATGGATTGACTCCATCAAGGAAGCCACAAAGGCCCTCAGTTTACAAGACATGAGCAAGGCTGTTAAGGATAGGGCCTTTTAGAGGTCATAGGGTCACCAAAAGTCAGAAGCAAAAGTCACACATTCAGGTCTTCTCAGGTTTTAATTTTTTTTTTAAGTAGATGTGTGTTAGGAGCCACAGCTAAACAACGAAATACATGCTTCCAGGAAGGTTTTACTTTTATTGAAAAGCCATAGATGCGATAACATGAACACTGTTAGGAATGGCGGGATACCTGTGTGCATAATCGGATATAGGGCATTCGTATGTGCCTCCCCCTAGCAATAACCAATTAGGTGTGCTCCCGCGCGCGGGATACTGTTGGACTCTCTAACGGTTGTGAAGCTGGGAACGGAGAAGCTCCCACGGACGATAGACACCACATTCTCCACCAGTACAACATCAAAGATAAGCGTTACAGCTCTGAAGCAATTAAGCGCATGGGAAGGAATGCAAAGCAATCAGAAAACATCTCCACACTCATGGCAGGGTAGCTGACAATGTGCCCATTATGGTTGGGATCTTATGCACATTTTCATTGGTGCTTACTCACACGTAAGTGTTCCTAAGATTGTAGCTTAAAAATGCTTCTCAGGAACTTCAGACGGGGGAATTCCTAGGCCACTTTTCAAAGATTTTCAGACTTTGGCTTTGAAATTCCCAGGGGAAAAGATCATCACAGTTGTGGGGAAGCCACAGGAAAGCATTTCCATCTGTGTCACTTCTGCAATAGATTTCAGCTGTGTTCTTGAGAACCCTTGGAGCTTGGAGTTGTGAGAGTTCTTGTGCGTTAGGAAATAAGTTTTTTTCTATCCTCCTGTGCAGAAAGAACTGGCTACAGAGTCATGTGTTACCATCCCACTTTCTCCCATGGTGATTTCTCCATTGCTTAGTCATCCATTTTAATCCTTCATTGGAAGCTGCAACCTGATATAGTGTGAAGTCACTGCATCATGTAGCTTTGGGTGGGGATACAGGAGAAGTAAGAAGAAATTGGCAAAACCTCTCTGGTTCTTTGGTTTCACAATGGATATGTGAACGGAGTGAAAAGCCAGTTCACACGTTCAGAGTTCTGGTTCATCACTGGACGTGGTACACATGGTTTCCATTGGGAAACGTCGCATGTTGAGGAGATGTGGCAGGCCATGGACATTCTGTCTATTGTCTGACACTGAAGGATGGCAGCGTCACATGGACAAGCTCTGAGTAGGCAGGATAGGCTGAGGGGGAAGCCAGAGGCAAATCTTTTTCCATGTGCAGTCTCCTATAAAAGAATCTCCCAGGGGCTGAACGTTTCTTCCAAGAGCAGCATTTGCAGCGTTTGAAGGAGGATGGGTTTTCTCAAGGGCTAGCAGTGAGGTGTACATGAAGACAGGTCAGGAGGAAGAAGCGGTGTATCCTGTTGCAAAGGCTGGCCATGAATAATAGAGAGTTTAAGGAATTATTGGGTGTATTTTGGGGTGTGGGGGGGGGAATTGGATGCAGCTCCTTGTTCTTGTCGTGTGTGTGTGTGAAAAAGTTTTTTCGCAGTTTGTTCCTGAGCGGGGTAAACCTCAAGGGGACAGTTATTAAAGTTTCCTTCAACTTTTGATGGTTTGTTTTGTAGTGCATTCGTAAGCCATTAGCTGCTCTGCGTCTGTCAGCACAGACCTTGAGGCCTTGATTCTGCCGTAGCTCTGAAGGGAGTATGCTGCCAACTGAATCCGTAATAACACTTCCGCTGGCAACCGGGTTCCTGCCCCCAGAGACCATATGAAGTGTCCAATTCATTATGTCCGCTCTGTTTCTGAAGGGAAGTTTATATGTGAAATTGCAGTGAAAAGTGGAACTTCTTTCTTTCTTTCTTTCTTTCTTTCTTTCTTTCTTTCTTTCTTTCTTTCTTTCTTTCTTTCTTTCTTTCTTTCTTTCTTTCTTTCTAAAAAAAAAACTAGTGGAGAAAGAAAAATACAAGAAAATAAGGAAAGCATTCAGCCCTGTGAATGGAATAAGTCCTGGGCAGTTTGTTAAATGCTGTGAGACCATGAGAAAATGGAAATTAAATGAACACCTGGGCATATTTTGATGAAAGCTATATTTAGTATGCTTCTTGTCAAAGAGGGTGAAGGAGGAACTGGGGATGAAGAGAAGAATCTTCATTCTTTTCTAGCTGCAGTATTTGTAGCGTGGGTGAGGCTTCACTAAACACTTCTGAATAGTATACACACAAGTGGGAGACCACGGGGGAATCTAATTCCCCTCCTCCCTCACTATTTGCCCTTCCCCCCCAACCTCTCCCTTTTTCTTGCTTCCTCGTCACCTTCCCACCCACCAGCCAACTTACCTTCATATGCTACCCTGTCATTAGCTTTTCTTCCCTCGGCCGCCTCTCCCCAGGAAAACTCTGGCCATGTTGCGCAGCAAGGTAATGCCCAGTGTGGAAGCCCGGCAAGCTTCCATGGTAGAATGATGACTGGAACCTGCCTCTCCTGGATCCTAATCTAAAACTCTAACCACTATACCACAGTGACCTTTGTGTGGTGGCTGCAGTTGAGCAGTCGTAAGCAGGTGGGCCTGGCAGAGTCATTCAAACCATGTGGTATCAAGTCACTGGTGGGCCTGGCCTTAATGAGTCCTCCCTTAAAGGCCAAAACTTCCCTGGAAAGATCCCTGTCACCTCCCCCTGCCTTTTACTGACAGAAACCGAGGCGCCAACTGGCAATACTGCTGTGGTTGCCTAGCAACAGCCACAGAAGGCAGACTCTAATCTGGAGAACTGGGTTTGGTTCCCCACTCCTTCACATGAAGCCAGCTGGGTGACCTTCTCAGCCCCACCTTCCTCACAGGGTGTCTGTTATGTGGAGAGGAAGGGAAGGCGATTGTAAGCCGCTCCAAGACTCCTTCAGGTAGTGAAGAGCGGGGTATAAAACCAACTCTTCTTCTTCTTCCTCCAAGGAGGTCGTGGTAGCATACATGGTTCTCCTCTCCTATGGTTTAACCTTGTAACATCCCTGTGAGGGGCGCTCGGGTAGGGGTTTCCCAATCTTTCTGAGACTGTGGGCACCTTTGGAATTCTGAGACATGGTGGGCGAAACCACAACATGGCTATTGTATGAGATAGAGCAAACCACAAAATGGCCACTGCAGGAGGTGCACGCACCCATGCACACCCCGGAGTGCAGGGGGCAAGAGGAGTAGTTTTGGAAAAGAAAAGAAAAAACCAGGAAAGAGGAGGAAAGAATAAAACCAACACTGTGGTGGCAGCTGCTGCTGAAACAATGTTATTTTAATCAGCACAGCCAACCAGATCTGCAGGGGCCAATCAGAATCCCTGCTGGGCAGGAACCCCACCTGGCCACACTCACTTTCTAAAAACAGAAAAGTACCTCTTTCTCTACCTGCTCTTTCCCATGCATAATCTTATAAACCTCGATCATGTCACCCCTCAGTCGTCTTTTCTCCAAGCTAAAGAGCCCTAAGCGCTTTAACCTTTCCTCATAGGGAAAGTGTTCCAACCCTTTTATCATTCGAGTTGCTCTTTTCTGCACTTTTTCCAAAGCTATAATATCCTTTTTAAGGTGTGGTGACCAGAATTGCACACAGTATTCCAGATGAGGTCGCACCATTGATTTATATAGCGGCATTATGATATTGGCTGATCTGTTTACAATACCCTTCCTAATAATCCCCAGCATAGCATTGGCCTTCTTTATTGCAGTCACACACTGTCTCGACATTTTCAGTGAGTTATCCACTACAACTCCAAGATCTCTCTCTTGCTCAGTCTCTGCCAGTTCAGACCCCATCAATGTGTATTTATATTTAGGATTTTTGGCTCCAATGTGCATCACCTTGCACTTGGCCACATTGAACCCCATTTGCCATGTTGACGCCCACTCGCCCATCTTTGACAGATCCCTTTGGAGTGCCTCACAATCCTCACTGGTTTTCACCACCCTGAACAACTTCGTATCATCCGCAAATTTAGCCACTTCACTGCTTACTCCCAACTCCAAATCATTAATGAACAAGTTAAAAAGCAGTGGACCAAGTACTGATCCCTGTGGTACCCCACTGCTTACCCCCCTCCACTGGGAGAACTGCCCATTTATACTCACTCTCTGTTTTCTATTAATTAGCCAGTTTTTGATCCATAAAAGGACTTGTCCTTTTATCCCATGATTTTTGAGCTTACTTAGGAGCCTTTGATGAGGAACTTTATCAAAAGCTTTCTGGAAGTCAAGGTAAACAATATCTATTGGATCCCCCTTGTCCACATGTTTGTTCACCCCCTCAAAGAACATTAACAGGTTAGTGAGACAAGATCTTCCCTTACAGAACCCATGTTGAGTCTGCCTCAATAGGTTTTGTTCATCTATGTGCCTACTAATTCTTTCCTTAATAATGGTTTCCACCAATTTACCCGGTATCGACGTCAGACTGACTGGCCTGTAATTTCCCGGATCTCCTCTGGAACCCTTTTTAAAGATGGGCGTGACATTAGCTACCTTCCAGTCCTCAGGAATGGAGGCAGATTTTAAGGAAAGATTACATATCTTTGTCAGGAGATCTACAAGTTCACATTTGAGTTCTTTCAGAACTCTCGGATGTATGCCATCTGGGCCTGGTGATTTATCAGTTTTTAAGTTGTCTATCAGTTTTAGGACCTCCTCTCTCATCACCTCAATCTGACTCAGGTCTTTCAACACCCCTCCCGAACTCAGCGGCTCTGGAGTGGGCAAGCACCTCTCATCTTCCACAGTGAAGACGGAGGCAAAAAATGCATTTAGCTTCTCAGCCATTTCCCTATCATCCTCTTAAGTCAGAAAACACTTTTGTAGCATTTTAGTGTTCAACATAGAATATTTCAATATATAAATTCAGTATATAAATAGTGCACTTAAAGTTCTATAAAGTATGTCCTTGGTTGCTCTATTTGGTGTAGTGGTTAAGTGTGCGGACTTTAATCTGGGAGAACCGGGTTTGATTCTCCACTCCTCCACTTGCACCTGCTGATGTGACCTTGGGTCAGTCACAAGCTCTGGCACAGCTGTCCTTGAAAAAGAGCAGTTTGTCTCAGAGTTCTCTCAGCCCCACCTACCTCACAGGGTGTCTGTTGTGGGGAGGGGAAGGGATAGGAGTTTGTAAGGTGCTCTGAGACTCCAAGTGAAGGGTGGGGTATAAATCCAATCTCTTCTTCTTCCTCCTCCTCCTCCTCTCTTCTTCTTCCTCTTCTTCTTCTTCTTCTCTATCAAGACCCATAACAGAGGGGTGGTTGGCAAGATCAACAAGGAACAAAACTACATTCAGGCATGAAGTACTCTTTTCCAGTCATAGGGCTAATGTAACTGTCAGTCAAGTCTGTGATGAGCATTTGACATACATCTGACGTATACAACAAAGTCAGCCCTTTCTTTCTATCTCTGGGGTCAGGAACGTCAGGGTTAAGCTAGGCTGACTCAGAGAGTAAAGGCTGACTAAGAGTGCCTCAGGAATCTAGGTTCAGATACTCTCTCTATTTAGAATTTGATAGTGACTCCTGACTTCTGCAAAGTATAAACATTCCCAGACGGCAAAAGTCATGTGAGGCAAAGTCATGTACAGGGTTATCGGTACCAGAAGGCCACAGCACTTAGCAGAGTCCTGAAGTCTCCTGGGAAACAGGACCACAGATTCAACTATAGAGGCTAATTGCTGAAGAAACTAAAGTATCATAGGTGTACCGGAGGTTTAGCAGAGGTAAAGGTAAAGGTTCCCTTGCTCGAAAGCCAGTTGAGTCCGACTCTAGGGTTGCGGTGCTCATCTCCGTTTCAAAGCCGAAGAGCCAGCGCTGTCCGAAGACGTTTCCGTGGTCATGTGGCCGGCATGACTAAACACCAAGGTGCACGGAACGCTGTTACCCTCCCACCGAAGTGGTCCCTATTTATCTACTTGCAATTTCTTGGTTTCGAACTGCTAGGTTGGCAGGAGCTGGAACTAAAGACGGGAGCTCACTCCGTCATGCGGCAACTTGGGTCTTGAACTGCTGAACTACTGACCTTCCACAGCCTGCAGCAATCCAGTCCTAATTCCAAAATACTACACTGGCTCATCTACCTCAGAAAAGGAATTGTTGTGTGTAGGGCACTGACCTTTACACACACCTGGCACCTGATATTTCTGGCCACTGTGTGACACAGAGTGTTGGACTGGATGGGCCTTTGGCCTGATCCAACATTGGCGTCTCTTATGTTCTTATGAACATGTAAGCTGAACGCAACGCTAAGAATAGGGTGTGTGAGGGAAAAACTGTTTGAATAGAAAAATCTGGTTTACTCTGCAGGGCATGGTCTGCCTGAGAGGTGGCTGGTGTCACACCCCTATGTAAACTGAGAACTGAGAATATAATTTTTTGTACAATTGTAATCTTTTAAGCTCTGCCTATTGAAAGTAGTTATGGGCAAGCCCACACAGATATGGCCTATGTGATTCAGAGTGCTTCTTTAGTGGACAAGGCCAGCATGCACTGCCCTGAACAGCTGTTCAAATATTGGGTGCACAGATGTTATGTACACAAACACACGCAAATAGGGCATGATAGTGTTTCCTTTTGGGGAAATTTAGATTGATTAATCTGATTTTTGGAAGACTAATTCCAAAATGGGGGGGGGGGAGGTCCTACAGCTTCTGGTCTTTAGGTAAGGAAAGGTAGGGATGTAAAATTAATGCTGTACGGCCGAAGGCCATTACAGTGTGACAAAACAACAGATCAAGCAGTGATAAATAAAACAACAATAGAAGCAAAATAAAACTGAGAGTGATCTTCAAATTTCTGAGGCCAAATAGATTGCCAGCTCTGGGATGTGGGAAATACCAGGAGATTTTGGGGGCGGAGCCCAGGGAGGGCGCGGTTTAGGGAGGGGAGGGGCCTCAGCAAGGTATAATGCCATAGAGTCTACCTTCCAAAGCATCCATTTTCTCCAGGGAAACTGATCTTGATCATCCGGAGATCAGTTGTAATAACAGGATGTTGCCAGTCCTAGGGCCAAAGCATCACATAAATTGAAGTGTGTTAACTATTACGCAAAAGTTTCTCGTGGAGTCTCTTAGTGTATACACTTTGATCATTGTGTTGCCCCATGGTACAAAGGAAGTGGTTGTCTTGAATCCTATTACATTTTTATCCTATCCTATCCTTTGTCAAAGCTGCTCCGGGTGGTATATGTGAAGGCTTTCCCCTTCACATTTTGCCTCCACAACAACCATGTGAGGTAGGCAAGGCTGAGAGGAAATGACTGATTTGCGTTCAACCAATTAGGATTTTATTTAACCACCGCTAGCAGAGGCAAAGCCTGCCACAATAATGAAATATCTGGGGGTGCTAATCCTGAATTCCACTCTGGAAGTATCATCCAGCCATGTTCCAATGTTTAAATAAATAAATAGCTCCCAGTCCAGGTGTTTAGTCTGAGACAGCAGTCCTAAGAAGAGTAGGTTTTTGTATCCCACCTTTCTCTAGCTTAGGGAGTCTCAAAGTGGATTACACTCACTTTCCCCATAAAAGGTACCTTGTGAGGTAGGTGGGGCTGAGAGAGTTCAGTGAGAACTGTGACTGGCCCAAGGTCACCCAGCAGGCTTCCTCCGGAGAAGTGGGGAATCCAACCTGGTTGTCCAGATTCGAGTCCACTGCTTTTAACCATGACACCATGCTGGCTCTCTAAGCAGTGTTGCATCCTTTAAGTCCATTGAATTTGATGGTCTTAGAATGGTGCAACTCTTCTTTGGATTACATAGTTAGACACTTGGTGAATCTCCAGTTCAGGCGTCTTAATAGGCTTCTGGCTACTCTTTTGTAGTTGGTTTACTGATTGTTTGATTTGCTTCATTGATACCCCACCATTTCCCCCAGTATGCACCCAGCATGCCTTACATCATTCTCATGTCCTCCATTTTATTAATCATAACCACCCTGTGAGGTCTGAGAGCATGTGACTGGCCCAGGGATACCCAGCAAGGTTCCATGGCAGAGTGGGGATTCGAATCTGGATCTCCCAGATCCTAGTCCAACACTCTAATCACTATACAGGGCCGATGTTGGTTAGGGAGGAGGCCAGGCAGAACTGGGTGGGGGCAGGTGGATAGGATTTTGAATTACAGTATCGCAGCTCTATCATCCCAACTTCCCTTTCTGCAGTTTTCTCCAAATTTTATCAGCTAAGGTTTTCAGAGGGTTAATGGCTTCTATGGTATGCTCTGAGTTACATCAGCTTTCCGTTCAATTTTTCTCAACACACCATCATTTTTATAGCCTTCCAGCCAATGTTGATACATCAAAATACTTTCTATGTGGGAGGACTGAAGATTGTTAAAGAAGCAGCTAGCATCATTAAGATAATTTTTTTTTAAATGTAGAGAAAGCTAATTACATACATTTTTTTTTTTTAAAGCTGTCTACTGTTTAGCTTGCCAAACCGTAAAATTTTTTCGGGGAAAAAATCTAAGGGAAAGAATAAAGGGGAGAGCAGTTCTATAAAAGTACGACTGATTAAAATAATTGAGTTCAACTAATTCATTGTGATTAAGGTAAAGTGAGTGACACATGGAAAGTTTTGAACCCGAGTGACGTGTTCTCAATTGCACATAAAAATACTTATTTCGAAACTTGTTTAAAAAAAATAAAAAACTGTTGAAAACCCTGACACATTTCCCTCTACTTGGAAGTACTTTATATCGGTATCTGTAGTTTATGTTGTCTTTGAATATTCTTCTTAATAATATTGGCTTGTCTCCAGAGTAGCTGTTGGTGGCGCAATGGCTCCCATGAGTACCTCATTGGGGACTCCCGGCAAAATAGTGCCAGGCTTTGGCCAGAGAGACCAGGGATCCAGTTCCCATCGTCATGAGGCTGCCATGGTAACCTTGGGCCAGTCACTACGGCTTGGGGTAAGTCACACATTACAGATGTGATCTGGGTGTTCCACAGGGGGAACTTAATCCCCACGTAGATGTAAGGCCGATTTGGATGAGCCCTGTGATGTATGGAGAGGGGGTACTTAGCCCTCACCCCGTGCCATTTGCTGGTCCTGGAAAGGACCTTGGGAATCTTCTGTTTGCTTCATTTTAGAAATGTACAAGTACATTTCTTGGTACACACCTGTTTCCCAGGCATGGCATACAGCAGCTCCTGGGGCCATTTCCGGTCAGGAAAACTGTGTCCGTATTGGGTCCACTTGTGGCAGGTTTTATCAGCATTACTGGCACAAAACTCCCAGCTGTTCCAACAACCCATTGTGTCAACTATGGATTGACTTCTCAGTTCACAGGACAGTTCTGACTGGAGGAAAGTTGTGTTGCATCGCTCACCCTGCCCTGCGCATAAAATCCTAGATTTCTTCCACAGGCCTGTAAAGAAGGTAGACAACAGGAAAGAGGAAACAAGCCTAACATTAAGGAGTTGGCTGATGGCCAGGTATAAGGGTCTCGTTAAAGTATTCCTGAGATCTGCGTTTCGTGTGCATTTATCATAAATATACTTATATCAATAAATGTGTCTTGTGTGGAGTGCTGGTTTTATGTTCTAGTTCCGCGCCCCCCCCTTTTGTGGCTTAATGGGAATTCAGTGATGATGTTGCATTCTTGGTAGATTAAAGGTTAAGAACCCCTGTTCTAAATCATTAAGTCTCAAGGTACAAGACAGGAAGGCTCTGAGTGTTGTCAAGGGGGTCCAATGAAGGGGGAAAGGGAAGAGCATTCGGTTCCCTGTGGGATCAGTCCCAAAGAGACCAGGCCCCTTTGGCCTGGTTCCTCTCCCCTTCTCAGTTCACACTGTAGCTAGTTTCAGGCTACAAATTGGGTTCACATGGCTGTATTCTTCTGTGTACTAAAACAGTATGTCCGCCTAGAAAGTCAGTATGTCATGGAGAAGTACCACAGGCCAGACCTTCTCTCTGGCATAGCAGGGTTTTAAGCTCTCCCTGTTTCAAAAGTATTTGTAATTATAATGTTCAGGTTAAAGTTAAACTGCTGGATTTGAGTCCAGAAGTGCCTTAAGAAACCGACAAGATTTGGGAGGGTATGAGAGCCAGTTTGGTGTCGTGGTTAAGAGCACAGACTCTAATCTGAGAGAACCAGGTTTGATTCCCCAGTCCTCCATGTGCAGCTGTTGGTGTAACCTTGGCTCAGTCATAAGTTCTTTCAGAGCTGTTCTCTCAAGGGCAGTTCCTGAGAGAGCTCTCTCAGCCCCACCTACCTCACAGGGTGTCTGTTGTGGGGAGGGGAAGGGGAAGGAGATTGTAAGCCACTCTGAGACTCCTTTGGGCAGTGAAGGGTGGGGTATAATTTTTTTTATTTATTTAGTCAGATTTTTACCCCGCCCTCTCTTCTTCTTCTTCTTCTTCTTCTTCTTCTTCTTCTTCTTCTTCTTCTTCTTCTTCTTCTTCTTCTTCTTCTTCTTCTTCTTCTTCTTCTTCTTCTCCTTCTCCTTCTCCTTCTCCTTCTCCTTCTCCTTCTCCTTCTCCTTC
>NW_015168084.1:405918-463666 GCF_001447785.1 Gekko japonicus | reverse complement strand
CTTCTCCTCCTCCTTCTCCTTCTCCTTCTTCTTCTCCTCCTCCTCCTTCTTCTTCTCCTTCTTCTCCTCCTCCTCCTCCTCCTCCTCCTCCTCCTTTCTTCTTCGTCAAAGCCCCCTTCTTCAGATATATGTGACCAAGGGAACTTTGATTCTCGAAAGCTCATACCCTGAAAATCTCGTTGGTGCTGCTGGACTCGAATCCAGATGTTCTACTGCAGACCAACGTGGCGGCCGCCCTCTGAGACTAAAGTTAAGTAGCTAAATGTTCTAATGCTAATTTAGCTTACAGTTGGAGGGGGGGGGTTGCATGGAAGCTTCAGTGAAAGATTGGCTTATGGAACCTCACTCCTTTTTTATTACATCCTTATTTGAATTAAGCTAATTTGAAAAAGAAGTTGTAAAAACTGTGTGTGGGGGGAGGAAAGCCATGACTCTCATCTCCCCCCCCCAAGAGCTATCATTAAAATATTGACAGGTACGACTGCTTTCCCCGCTGATTGTAAGCACCTCAGTGTTAACAATACCTTGTGTTCTTCCATCTGTTGTGTCTGGTTGCAATCCTCACATATTTAGCTCCGTAAAATAAAGATTATCAGTCCATTTCAGAAGTCGCTCTGGTAAAAGCTTCAAAAGCTTTGTCTTTGGGCTATGTAGTAGTGCATGCTAGAGCGTACCTTTGATGTATGTATGCATGCATTCTTTCCTTGGGATTTTCCCCCATAACTTTTTTTTTTTTTTTTAAAGTTTCATTCCCTGAGCTGAGAACCTCTCTCCTCCTTCCTCATAAAAAGAACCGTAGTCCCTGGGAAGATAATTGCATTTAGAATTTACTACTGCCTGTCATGTTTAAATCTGTACATATAAAAGCCAGATCCTAAGGTTCCATCACACCTTAGCATGACCAGGAAATGAAGGAAAGGTTGGGCTATGCAAATACAGTTGCGGGGGTGAGGGCTAGGCAGATAGAGGCAGGTTTCATTTACCCTTCACCCTATCTGTGTCCTTTGACTACATCATTTTGTTCTGCTCTATACAAGTGAGTAGTTTTCACTCCTGTGAGGAAAGTGAGGCTTGATGTAAACATGAAGCTGTCAGGACGAAAAACAAAAGTCGCATCCCTTTGCTTGCTTGCATGCACTCATGTTTTGTTTCACCTGGGTGGGCAGGTGCAAAAAAGAGCTATTTGTGCAATGTTAGAATGGCAGTATAAGACCTACCGAGGTTGTGGACATGTGGTGTGCTACTGTTGCAATGCACAGATTTGAATTTAATGATGAAGAAATTGTGATTGCTAAAGGTGTTCTATTCCTTGACTCCATCGTCAACCCAAAGGGAGACGGCAACCAAGAAATCAGAAGGAGATTGAGACTGGGAAGGGGAGCCATTGAAGGAATTAGAAAAGATCCTTAAGTGTAGGGATGTGTCTCTGGCGACCAAGATCAAGTTAATTCAAGCCATAGGATTCCCCATTACCAGGTATGGTCATGAAAGACAGATGGTGAAGACAGCCGACAGGAAGAAAATGTATTAGTTCTAAATGTGGTGTTGGAGGAGACCCGTGGACCGGCAAAAAGACAAATAAGTGGGTTCGGGATCAAATCAAGCCTGAACTCTCCCTAGAAACTAAAATGACTAAACTGAGGCTGTTGTACTTTGGTCACGTGATGAGAAGACAAAAATCACTGGAAAAGACAACAATGCTAGGAAAAGTTGAGGACAGTAGGAAAAGAGGAAGACCCAACGGGAGATGGATTGACTCAATCAGGGAAGCCACAGCCCTCAGTTTGCAAGAGCAAAGCAAGACTTTTAGCAATAGGGCATTTAGAGGTCATTAATTCATAAGGAAGGCCGAGCACCGTTGAGGGCAGCAGGAAAAGAGGAAGACCCAACGGGAGATGGATTGACTCAATCCGGGAAGCCACGGACCTCAGTTTGCAAGAGCGAAGCAAGATTTTTAGCAATAGGACATTTAGAGGTCATTAATTCATAGGGTCACCATAAGTCAGAAGTGACTTGATCGCACGTGCACACGCACACAGAACACAGTATGTGTAATGACTTAGGCCTTTGACAAAATCGCATGAAGTCAGCTCTTTGGAGAGTCGGACTCGACTGTGCGACTGAACAACAACAAAAATTCATAGGGTCACCATAAGTCAGAAGTGACTTGATAGCACTTAGCACCTGCATGTGCACACGCACACAGAACACAGTATGTGTAGTGACTTAGGCCTTTGACAAAATCGCATGCGGTCAGCACTTTGGCCCACTGAAGTGGTACCTATTTATCTACTTGCAATTTCTTGCTTTCGAACTGCTAGGTTGGCAGGAGCTGGAACTAGAGACGGGAGCTCACTTTATCATGCGGCACACTCGGGTCTTGAACTGCTGAACTACCGACCTTCCACAGCCTGCAGTTCAGCGTCTCAACCACTTGAGCAACCGCAGCTCTATTTGGTCCTCCTAGCCGCTTGTTTAAACCAAACCTAAAGCTCTCACTTTGGACACAGTGGCAAGTGAGGGTAGAGCCAGCCCCACATCCCTGTAAGTGGGTGGAATGTGTGATGAAGTTCCCATAGCAGGCTGCAGTGGGAGCACATAGATGCATCCCACCACCACCCAGAAGGCCTTGCATGACATTTTTGCTCTCCTCCACATACTTGTCGTTCGTGGTGAATATTTGATAGGTTATTAGGATATATCCTTGACTCACCTTTTTAAGTCCAGACTTGCTGATTTCCCAGATTGTTGGTGTGAATAGGCCAGGGTGTCATTTTGCATAGCAAATAAGGCACACCTCTGCGGGCGGAAGGAAAATGTGACCTGTCTGAACTCAGTGGTGGCTTAAACCAGCCCTCAGAGTCTCTGTCTCAGCATTAACGAAATTGGCTTTTACCTTGTCCATCAAAAGGATGTTGTATTCTTGAGCAAGTGAGCTGTCGGGCTCAGGCACTTGCTTGGGTTTAAGCTTTGCATGGCCTTCCCCTACTTTGGTAACTGTTCTTCTTGACCGCAGCTTTCAGAGGCTTTCCGCACTGTGAGTATTCACTTGTTCTGTCCAGTGCTAGTTTGCCACAAGAGAAGCGGGAGGATCGTTGGTTTGCATTGTGTGTTCTGGCTCTCCCCCAGACATTCTTGCTTAGACTGGGGATGGAGAAATATGGTCTTTTTCATCTCCCCCCGCCCTCTGGTTACCATTGGGAACAGTTTCGGTCTGCTAATTTCATTGCTGTCTGTTTGCATTCTACAATTTATGCCTTACTGTTCAGATGTTGAACTGCTGCTCTTGCTTTACATGTTGCAACACTTATAGGTACAGCAGAGGTGGCCCAGTGGAAATGTCATGCCACCCAACACTTAATCATGGGAGCATGTAGGGTGTTGGAGTCTCTTCTTGGCATTAACTGGGATTATCTTACCTATGCAGCGACGCAAACCTTAGTTAATGCAGAACGTTCCCTATTAAAGCAAGAATTGAACCCTATGGTTTGAAGAGGATCCACAAGCCGTAGTTTTCAGAGAACCTGTTTTGCATTAAATTTGGCTTCAGCTGAGGGGAGAAAATGCTCTTAAGAGAGGAGATTGAACCTGGCAGCCTGCAGCCAGTCTCCTAACTGTGTTTAAGAGGTTGGCACTGGACCACTGCTTCAGGCCCGTGCTGTTAGATTCTTTTTATGGACACCCATTTGTACAAGGCACGCACTGATGATTCTTTCCTTTTTGGTCACTGTGTCTAGGCCTCTTGTTCATGCCATCTGTGGAATTAGTACCACTGCTCCCAGCATATGAGAGAGAGAGAGTCTCATGTTAGTAATTTGTTTGTCTCTCTTCTCTGGACTAACAGATCTCTGTCTTCATCTGACCCAACTTCCAAGTTCAAAGCCAAGGCAAGAACAATCTGTGATTTATATGCTTTCTAGGCAACAACATTTTGTGAGCTTTCTGTTATCTACCACCTGTGGGTTTCAGTTCAGCTTTTCTGCCCTGCTTTTTGTTTTATTATGTGCATAAAGGCTAAATCACATGTTTTGTAATGAGTTACACATGGGAGTCATTTGGTTAAACTGTTTCCTTCTAGGAAGATCTTTTTGGTTGTTTTCTTGTGGATGACGCTTTAGGAAGAGAGTGTTCTAGGTAGGAGGTGCTGATTCTCTTCTATGAACCCCCCCCCCCTCAGCTTCAAGTTGATACCTGCAGGATCTCTCAGTTACAGCACATATGTGCTTTGTCAAACACACAATCCGAGAACATGTTGCTTTTAACAACATAGAATATTGTGGTGAAATATGGTTCATAACTTCTTATGACAAGTCGGTGCTCTCAGCCGTTATCCTGGAATTAGTCTATAAATGTTAAATTGGCTACCTAAGTATGCACGTAATCTCTTTAACGGTTGAGAGCTCCAGCCCGAAACACCGTCCCAGTTCCCAAGCACTAAAGAAAAGGAATCTTCAGGGTCAAGCAAAAGGCAGTGCTGGGACCGGGCTTTCCTCTGGCTGGCCAGAGTCCCTCTTGAACGAGTCAATGGCTGGATGTGGGCAGCCCCGATTGCCCCCGCTATTTGTAAACACATATCCCCTGGGTGATAATCAGGTGTTTCCAGCCAGTTTGGTGTAGTGGTTAAGCGCGCGGACTCTAATCTGGGAGAACCGGGTTTCATTCTCCACTCCTCCACTTGCACCTGGCTGGATGACCTTGGGCAAGCCGTAGTTCTGATAAGAGCTGTTCTTGGGAGAAAAGAGCAGTTTCTGTCAAGAGCTCTCTCAGCCCCACCTACCTCATAGGGTGCCTGTTGTGGGGAGGGGAAGGGAAAGGAGTTTGTAAGCCGCTCTGAGACACCTTTGGGTAGTGAAGGGTGGGGTATAAATCCAATTTCTTCTCTCTTCTTCTTCTTCTTCTAATGAAAGAACCCCTGTGACCACCTGAAATGACTACGCTGGGAATCATGGGACCTGCATGGACAAAACCAATATGGGATACAGGCTTTGGGAAAGAGGAGAAATCGAGAAGGCTGAGTGAAAAAGGTGGCTGGATCCAACCAGTGATAAGCATTCTTTCCCTGAGCATCCAAAAAATGTTCTTGAGATGTGGGCTTGGGCTTACCAAGCAGTGGTTCTTAATGAGGTCCATATGATCCCCAAGGACTGATCTACAAATCTGGTTGGGGCATTCAGAATTTGGGGGGCATACAGGAATTTAGGTAGCTTTAACCCACCTGAAATGGCTTCTGAGTGGAGGAAAGTTTTGTCGCATTGCTCACCTTGCCCAGTGCATAAAATCCTAGATATCTTCTCCAGGCCTGTAAAGGAGATGGAGAACAGGAAAGAGGGAAAAAGCCTAACATTAAGGAGTTGGCTGATGGCCACCAGAGACAAGGGTCTCATTAAAGTATTCCTGAAATCTGTGTATCCTGTGCATATATAATAAATATACCTATATCAATAAATGTGTCTTGTGTGGAGTGAAGAAGAAGAAAAAGAGATTGGATTTATACCCCGCCCTTCACTTGGAGTCTCAGAGCGGCTTACAAACTCCTTTCCCTTCCCCTCCCCACAACAGACACCCTGTGAGATGGGTGGGGCTGAGAGAGCTCTGACACAAACTGCTCTTTTTCAAGGACAGCTGTGCCAGAGCTTGTGACTGACCCAAGGTCACATCAGCAGGTGCAAGTGGAGGAGCGGGGAATCAAACCTGGCTCTACCAGATTAGAGTCCACGCACTTAACCACTACACCAAACTGGCTCTCGTGCTTAAAGGCTAAGAACCCCTTTTCTAAATCATTGATTATCAGGGTATGGGACAGGATGGCACTGAGTGTTGTCTAGGGGGTCCAATGAAGGGGGAAAGGGAAGGGCATTCGGTTCCCCGTGGGATCAGTCCTAAGCCCCTTCAGCCTAGTTCCTCTCCCCCTCTCTTTAATTGCCCTCCATGCACCATGGGGGAGAAGAGTGCTGTCTTGACAAGTAATTTGTCACAGCATTGCAGTTGTAATTTCTCTCTCTGCAAAACTGCCGTGGATCTCTTGGTAAGTGATGACGAACGTATTGATGTCAGGTTGGGTGGATGCCAAGGCAATATTGCCGATACCAGCATCACCTCTCCTCAGTTATTTGTAGTACGGCCCTTTCAGCCACAGCTGGTAGGTTGGACATATTTCTCAAAAACCATTGAGTAGACAAGGCTCTGTGGCCAGATTCCCTCCTGTGAGCGAAGGAACAGCAAAACCATCCGGTGAGTGAGTGAACAGCAAAAAACAGATTAACGTTTCTAAGACCCCTGTTCTAAAACAAGAGGTGTCAGCAGATCACTGGGCATATTGATTGACTGGATGTCAGTGCCCTGCTTGCAGATGTTTAGCAGTGGAGCATAAATATAAGTGTTGTTTGCCGTTCGCATGCTGTCTCGCTGACTCATAAGTCAAACAAGCACTTTCTGCAAAGCAACATCCTCCTTCAAAATTCTTTTCCAGGTTCAAATGTGGTTAGAGCTTTGTTTCGCTGGGATACATATGGAGGCAACTTCATAAAGACCTATGTACTGCGTAAAGATGCACGGGGTCATATAGTCTGCTGGCCATCTTGACCAAAGACCTATTTCTGGTATATGAAAGTTCTTGGGGTGAGAATAACTTGTTTTACATAGGATCTGCTGTACCAACCAGTGTTGTTGCACTGGTTCGTATTATCTATCCGTCTGTCTCATTAGTAGTACAATATGTTATACTGTAATGACCAAGAAACTAAGCTGTGATTCAGGAAATGCCTCATCTCAGCCAGAGATTCACTAGGTGATCTCAGGCAATCTTGCTATTCTCTTGGCCCCAGCCTCTCTTCTGGCTCAGTAACACTGGCTCTGCCTTTATTTGATTAGTTGTTTGTATCCTGCATTTCTGTCATCATTGGTCTCGAAGCAAAGCACTTGTCCGTACCCAGGAGGTGTCCCATTCAGGCAAGGACCAAACCAAGACCTTCTCATCTTCAGCAAGGTTTCGAACCTTGTGCATCTTTAGATCATATCCCGGGCTGTTCTAAGGATTGTTGTATATGGGAAGCCCTTTGAACATTCAGGGGAAAGTGTCTGTGTGAGTGCTACTTATGAGAACATTGATGTTTGGACTTCAGGAGAGCTAGAAGGGGTTAAGGAGGCCTCCTAGGAGACATAAAATGGATTTAAGGGCAAACTCCTTGTATTTAAAAGAGTTCATGTAGGTTCAGCTGACCTTTCTCTTCTTATCTGAGCAGAAGCGGTTTATGGGAAAGACACTTGGTCAGTTGACCCTCTGCCGACACTTCAGTTTAGCCTTATATTACCCTTCAACCATCTGCTGCGTTGGGAGCAAAGTCTTTATTGATGCTGGTAGGCAGCTGTGGTAAACATCAGGGGGGAAAAGCAGAGGTCACTGAAAGTTTGCAGGGATCTTAATGAGCTTCATGAATTAATCCAAGCTAATTAGTGCATCTTTGTGTGTGCATGTGTCTGTGTGCATTACATTTTTGGAATGCGTGTATGCACCCTCACACAGGCCACTTAAATCCCCTGCTCAACCCTGTTACAAACTATGTCACCAACTGGGTTATATGCATTGCTTCTGGATGATATTATTAATTTACTTCTGTTTATATCCTGCCTTTCTCCCCAATGGGGACTCAAGGCGGCTTAAAGTGGCTTACGTTATTCTCCCCTTCTCCATTTTATCCTCACAGCAGCCCTGTGAGGTAGGTTAGACTGAGAGCGACTGGCCCAAGGTCACCCAGCAAGTTTCCTTTTGACCCCAGGAGAGAAACAGCTCTCTGAGTCACTATACACTTTTGGTGTGGGGACATGGCATGTTCTGAGCGCCCCAAAGAGATAGTAGTTGGCCAGCTGTAGTACAAGAGGTTCTCCCAGACTTCTGGGCCCCACATTTTAGAATGTTAACCATTTTCTGTTTCAACAGAAGAAGCTTTAGTGCCCTGAAATTATTTAATTTGAAGCTTTACACTCTGCCTTCTAGTCCAATGGTCCTCAAGATGGCTTACAACGGATAGATTGAGTACCCGATACCACTCAAAACTTTGTGGCAGTTCTTGGGCCTCTAGTCACTGGCAGATGATGGAATGTCCTTCCTTTCACATCTGCAGTCTCGTAACTGGCAATTGAGCCAATTATGCTTTCTGGCAGGTCCGGAGAGGGAGCAAGCTCTTTGCAGCTGCTGCTTCTCTGGCTGACATTTGAAACCGGACTGGTCTTCCCCTAGAGATGCTTGTTCTTCCAGGAAAGGGGCTGGGGCTGGGGCATTACATCTTCCCAGCAGCACTTGGGTCTCTGGCTGGTGGTGGAGGCCAGTTTATCCCTTCCCCTCATTAATAGACGCTTGGACATTATGATAAACTCTGCTGTCTTGTATGATAATTCCTAGTCTAGTGCACTACTAGCCAATGCATTTCAGAGCTTCCATTCCGATAAACTATCTCTCCTCCATTATATTGAGGCTTAAACTAGATGAGGTGGGGGGTTTCTTTTTCTAGTTTGCAACTAGGGGGTCCCAAACTAGGTTGGGGAAATAGAACAGGGGAATGCAGTGTTAAGCCCTCCCTCATGGTGATGTTGCCCCAGCTAACTCCCCTTGCCCTGACATTGCTGCCGGAAGTTCAAGAATAGGCATGTGTGTAAGTGCCGTTAAGTCACTGGGTGACCCTAGGAATTACTGACCTCCAAAACGCTTGATTTGATCTAGAACCCACTTATTTGTCTTTTTGGCGGTCCACGGGTACCCACAGAACTCTCCTCTTCCAATACCACCTTTTGAATGAGTCGATTTCCTTCCTGTCAGCTTTCTTCATTGTCTGTCTTTCATACCCATATGTCGTAATGGGGAATGCTATGGTATGAGTTATCTTGATTTTGGTCGCCGGCAGCACATCCCTCCACTTAAGGATCTTTTCTGGCTCCTTCATGGATGCCCTTCCAAGTCTCAAATCTGCTTCTGATTTCTCGGTTGCAGTCTCCCTTTAGGTTGACTGTGGAGCCAAGGAACAGAAAAACTTAAACAATTTCAGTTTCTTTATTGTCATCCTTAAAGTTGTGTAATTCCCCAGTACTGCTTTGGCACTTCCAGCTTTAACCTTCCTCAGTAGTCGTTTCAAGTCTTAGCTGTGTTCTGCCAGTAACATGGTGTCAGAGAGAATAATTATTCTTAGGTTTGGCCAGACTGAAAGCAATGGGAAAGAATTTTAAAAATGTACCGTTCTTCTGACTTTCATTTGAAACTTGTGAATCAGCTGCGAAGCCTGGGAGTGTGGTTAGGTTTCCTGCCCGGATCCAGAGCAGCTTCTCAGCAAACTCTCCCCTTAGACCTGTCTTCCTTGACTGTTTTTGGCTGATTCTGCATTGGCTTTTCCCTCCGTTGTTTTACGAAACCCACATTGGAACAGAAATTCCCCTCTGCATTGCATGCTGCTTTCACTTCCTTTGATCATCGGATTTCATGCAGGGTTTTATGGTACCTTCTGCAAAGATTTATGGCCGTTTTAGGGCCGTTCAGTACAGCATTGCCCCGAGGTATTTGAATGTGGTTTTGTGCTGCACTTTCCCCTCCCCGCTGAGAAAATGCGGAGCGAATGCTAGATGCAGAATCACCCTTTATCAACCCATGTTTTCCTAGTGAAAGACGAGCTCCCACAGTCTGACTCCATTTGGAACGTGATTGAGTAAAACAGTTTGATCTTTTGTACAGTGAGGAAGCAACTCTGTTTATATTGAAGCCTGTTCTGAAGTTCAGCCCTGTAATGGAGCTTGGAGGCTTCCAACCTCTGCCCCCCCCCCCCTCTATGAGCTGCACTTTCCCTTTCCCCCAAACCTGCCTGGTAGTTATAGCGGCAACACTGAGGCAGCTTCTTGCAGTGGGGGAACCTGGGTTCACGTTCAGTACTACCTCAGTAGCATCTGAGGTGCAAAGATCCATGGGGAACGTAGTTCCTATTGATTCTGACCATCCTCCTGGGACATCAGGACCCAGGGGAACTAGAGATGTGCATGGGGAAGGGACGAGTCTTTGCATGCAAAAGATCCCGTGTTCAGTCCCTAGGTATTCCAGTTTACAGAGATCAGGTTGCAGGTGATTTGAAAGGCCCTCTGCTTGGCACTCTGGGAAATGCTGCCGGTCAGAACAGACAACAGTGTCCTTTATAGACCAAGGGGCAGGCTCAGTAATAGGCAGGTTCAGAGGTCATTTTGGGGGGGATCGCGGGGGATTGCAGTTCCCCCGGGCGAGGTATGAGGGGCGGGGCACATGACGAAGCCCCGCCCCCTGCTTCCAGCCACCCCGCTTCCGGCCCTCATTCAGCCAGGAGGAGGCAGGAGAAGAGGGAGGGTAAGTTGCTTCCTCCCTGCCTCTCCCCACCCCTGCCTGCCTGGGGCCAGGGAGGGCCTTCGCGGGGCTTCCTTGCACTCCCGCCGGCCTTGCAGGTCCACCGCCGGGCCCCTCATGGGGCTCGGCAGTCTTATGACACACTTCCGATGATATCAGGGGGTGTGGCATATGCTAATGAGTTATGCTAATGAGTTCCCCTAGCTCTTTTTCTACGAAACAACCCCTGGGCAGGTTCTTGTCATCATTGCATCCCAAATGCTCCAATGAAAGTTTCAAGGGAATAACAGGGGAAGGGCCGTGGCTCAGTGGTAGAGCATCTGCTTGGCATGCAGAAGGGTCCCTGTTTCGGTTCCCAGCATTTCCACTTGAAAGGACCAGGTGGTGTGAAAGATCTGAGATCCTGGGAAGCTGCTGCCAGTCTGAGTAAACTCTACTGACCTTGATGGACGAATGGCCTGATTCGGTGTAAGGTAGTTTTGTGTGTGTGTTGTGTTGCACTGAGGGTCTTGATAGAGACCACAGCAGCCACACCATACTTTTGCATGGGAAAGGGGCAGATGCAGTGTCAGGGGAGATGTGCTGGGCAAACCAGGGTATGGACTGGGCGGGGGGCCTCCCCTTCTTTTTCAGACTGGTCGCCTTCACTTGTTTTGCTTGCCTGTTCTCTCTGCAACCCCCTCCCCATATCTCCGTGCCATGAATTCTGTTCCCCCCTGCTCCATCTTGACTGTCTGCTGTTATCTTCTGAACTCAGTTTTCCCTCGCCCCCCTCGTAGATCTGATCCAGCCCTCCACCTGAAACCCGCAAAGATCTGACCCGTGTATTTTGTGTCAGTCGCTAGCCTCTGACACGAGGCCGTTGCAGAAGCTTTTTAAAAACCTTTGAGGCTCCTTTCTTGAGTAGGACAGAACAGCTCTTAAAAACAGTAGCAAATATTTCTGCTTGGGGCGGGAGGCCAGCTTTCGCTCTCAGAAGAGAATTTGCCAATTGTGTACATTTATAAATATCCCACCTTGTGAAATGTATTCTTGTGAGGGGAGAGTCGCCTCTCTGGCCTCAAGAGCTGAGTTTTTTCTTAGCACAGTCCCCAATCCCCACACCCTCCCACTCTTGTATAATGTCGTGTTGATCCTGGCCAAGAATTTGGTCAGTGAAGCAGACCCAAGATATGCTATATTTTTTGTGGCGCTGTAACAGGGGAAAGTAGGCCCAGTGCTTATTTTCTGCTATTTACAGAAATGGGGCCGCTAACCTTCTCTTTTTTTCCCCTGCCTTGCAGGGGGTGTTTTACAGAATTAATGAGGTAATGTTTGTGAAGCGCTCTGGGAGATGCAAACCGTTATGTAGGATCAGCGGTAATTATCAACAGGACCACTTTATCCACTTGCACTCTCGGTTCCCATGACTGTCTGCTCCCTGCCACAAAGGTTGTCACTTAAACAAGATGGCCGCCACTCCAGTCAGAGATGCTCAGAGATGCCAGTTCTAATTAACGCTGTTAGTTGGGAAAACAAAAGTTGCTGTTTTTGTCTAGTGCTCTGCTTTAAATTGTGTCAACGTTCAAATAGCTTGAACTTGAATAAAAAGGGGTGGGGGTTCATGATTTTCAGTTTTCTGAAATCTCATAAGTCTCCCCCCCTCTTTCTGTCCCGTGATGTTAGTCAATAGAGTCATTTTTTGTATTCATAGTATTACAATGTTCATTTTGAGCAGCGAGGATTGAGTGTTCCCATAGCCCTCTTGACATGTGGATGTCTCTATTGTTCTGCTGTATATGGAATATCTTTTTAGCTACTGGATAATGAGCTTTTTCTTTAAAAAAAATAATCAGGAACATTTTGCCTAAATGGACCGAGAACATTTTGGCTTCCTGCAGTAATCTTTCAGAGACTTCACTGAGGTTGTTTTAAGTCTTGAAATGACGCTGCTCAGAAATGTGCCATCTGTGATGGGAAGAGGATTTGAAAGGGAGGGGGGGAAATTGGATTTGAAGTGTCCCATGTGCTGGGCTGAATCTCACACATTTTTAGCTTTTGGATAACAAGGAACTGGGTTTTCAAAAGGAGCCCCTCCCATAAACAGATGTACTGTGGTGACTTGCTGTTGGCCGTGTGTTCGCCACTGGGCCTTTATGTTATCTGTGCACACTCCCATTTCTGAAAATATGGCTCTCTTTCATTTGGCAAGAGACAGTTCTTTTGTTCTGCGCAGTTTCCCTTGGTGGCTGCTTATTCCCTTCTTGCTAGCTCTTTCCAGTTCCCCTTTTAACATACACCTGTCCCTTATTCTTCTGGAGAGAATTTGGCAGAACGTAATCTGTTTTCGTACTGTTTAAAATCTGCAATTAAAATGTGCTCTCTTGGCAAGTAGCGGCATTTCTCCCCCCCAGTGAAGGGATCTACTAATAAATACTATTTATAAAGCATTTGAGGAGTTTATTTCAAGGGTCTGACAAACATACATTCTCAGCAGCCCAGTCAGAGTGGTTGGTATTTTTGCCCCCATTTTGCAGATGGGACCACGGAAGCTGAAAGAGATGAGCTTGCCTGAGGCCATCTACTCAGCTTGTGGGTAAAGTAAGACTTGAGTTTGGTCCCTTGCCAGCCAAGTCTCGTAACCGCAGCCTTACGCTGGGTTCTTCTGCTCAATCCTTTTTTGTTTTGTTTTTAAAGAACAATTCCCCCCTTTAAATCATTTCAGCTTTTAATTTGTTTGCACAATCAAGGAGTCAATGAGGGAGGCAGAAGAAAGGAAACAGCCTGGATAAAACCGGACTCTCTCCACGCCTCTTCTTCCTGTTCTGCAGTGGTGCAAACCAGGTACTGGCTGTCCCACATTCGCGAGGCCAAGGTGTGGCACTGTTTCATTACCTGACTGGCATCCTTCTTGTCTCTCCTCTGTTCTGGTGCGGGAAAGGGTGGAGGGAGCTGGGATTACTGTAGACTGCTTCTTAATTGGCAGGTGCCCCTCCCAGGAAAGGAAAAGGGCCTGTGATCTGAGCAGTAAAACCCCTTAACTCCCCAACGAGTGAGACGCCTGCTTCCCTGAAAGCAGCTGTTTTTTAATTGAACTGTGCTATTGTAATTATGAATTGTACATTGCTTTGAGCGGCTCAGGAAAAGCAGAGGGTAAATGTTTTGCATAAATAGATAAGAGATGCCAGTCTCTTGTGCTGCGTTTTTGGAAGCTAGCCTCCTTTGATGCCTCCCGTATTGACTTCTTGATTGTGCAAACAAATTAAAAGCTGGAATGATTGGGGGGGGGGGATCATTCTGATAAAAGAACCAAGGAATGGTGCTTAAGCATGTCTGAACAGTACAGAAGCTACTGTAATAGGATGAGCCAGCCACCCCCTTCTGCTCAAAGGAGAACAGCCGCAGTGGTCTTTTGTGATTCTTTTATCTGTATATTGAAGGGGGTAGCTGAGGTTACCACACAGAGGCAAGAGGGTGTGAAAATATTGATCCTGTAAACATGAGATCAGTCTGGGACGCAAAGGTTGGCTTTGCAACTTCTTACCTTGCCTCCCCACCAGGAAAAGAGAAGGTTGGCGTTTTCTCTCTCTCTGTGTTTAAAAGAGAAGGTTGGCGTTTTCTCTCTCTCTCTCTGTTTGTGTTAACTGCTGATGCTTTTTATTGCATCGATTCAGCTAGGTGCTTTATGACACCATTGCTTTTTGCAGAGGCCCCAAATAAGGTGATTTCAGATGGTGCCTATCTCGGAATGGGTTTTGATTTTTCTCTTTTATAAGGGAATCTCTCTTACAAAATCCCAGATGCCTAGATTAATGTAAGCCCAGCCGCATGCTGTGAACTCGCAGCTTCACAGTTCTTCCTCCCCTACCCCTTTCAAGATAGCTCAGTGCCTCTAGGATGAATTAAGAATAAGAGGAAGTGGCGAGATAAGGTCTCCGTGGGGTGTTTATTTTTAGCACCTGTGGGTTATCCTTTTTTCCCCTACTGTGCCATTGTTCTGATGCAGTCTGGGTATCTTGGCATCTACCCTTGTCCTGAACATGTGCACTGGCTCTGTGCTGCGGGAAGGCATCTGTATGTCCCATCCAAAGTATTTATTTACTGGCACATCAGATTTTAGGACTGATGCATTTCACAGCATTTCAAAAGAACGAAAAGAACCAGCATTTCAAAAGAAACCTTTACCTATGAGCTTTCACGAGTCACTGCTCACTTCTTCAGATATCTGATATTCTTCAGGTATCTGAAGAAGTGAGCAGTAACACACAAAGCCTCATACCCTGCCACAAACATTGTGGTGTAATGGTTAAAGTATCAGGCTAGACCAATCTGGGAAACCCAGGTTTGAATCTCCACTCTGCCAGGGCAGCTTGCTGGGCGACATCGGGCCAGTCACACACACTCAGTCTGAGCTACCTCACAAGGCTGGTGTGAGGATAAAAGGGAGGAGAGGAGAATGATGGAAGCTGCATTGGAGGAGAAAGGTGGCATAGAAATAACAAATAAATAATAGTACAAACTTGGGGTTACTTAATAGGGTCTGTGAAGAGATCCTGAGTGTAAACTGTCATCCCACTTGCAGCTGCTGGATGCCCTTGGGCAAGCCATAGTTCTGTCAGAGTTGTTCTCTCAAGGACAGTTCTCCAAAGAGCTCTCTCAGCCCCACCTACCTCACAGGGTGTCTGTTGTGAGGAGGGGAAGGGAAAGGAGATTGTAAGCCACTCTGAGACTCCGAGGGAAGGGCGGGGTATAAATCCAATCTCTTCTTCTTCTTCAACCCATTTGGTACGCCATGTGAGTTGAAGAATGGAGGCTTTGGAATATGATTCTGTATAGTTTTTAATCCCAGTTTCTGTTGTACCTTTAAGCCCCATGAAAAGCAGTGGGGTGGCCAAATCTTTGGCAAAGGCCCCAGGCGTTTCGGAGCAGCTACTACTAATAGCTGGTTAGAAAGGGATAAGATCACTTTTCTGTCTAATCCTGATAGCTTTATCTGAGGGAGCTCACTATGTTAATTATAATGAAGGAAATGCAGCTAAGCATCTTAAACTGTCAGATGAGCACTTGGCCTTTGGTGGAAATCCTCTTTTAGCACACACTTGCAAATTACGGTGTCTTTTAGGCAAGCAGTGTTGGAAGAATACACAAAGGCCTTGCTCTGTAAGACACCACGTTGTTCGACCCTAAATTCTTAAGAGGAGTTTTTATTTTTATTTTATTTTTTTAAGCAACGACATACGAGGAAACTGGCAAATTTGATTTGTAAGCCTAGTCAGTACTACTGAACTGCAGTTGCTTAAACATCTGATCCCAGAAGGTTTCTTAGGAAAGTTTAGTGGCAGGAATGAGAACAGCCCATCAAAGCTGGACTGGGAGCTTCGCCATGCAAGGGATCGGGAGCGGCAACAGAATTCTATGTTTGGTCCATTTCCAACATCAGCATTTTTGTAGAGAGAGCCAGTGTGAAGTAGAGGTTAAGAGCAGTGGGCTCTAATCTGGAGAACCGGGTTTGATTCCCCGCTCCTCCACTGGAAGCCTGCTGGGTGACCTTGGGCCAGTCACTGTTCTCTCAGAACTCCCTCAGCCCCACCTACCTCACAAAGTGTCTGTTGTGAGGAGAGGAAGGAAAGGCGGCTATAAGCCACTTTGAGACTCCTTAGAGTGGAGAAAAGTGGGGTATAAAAACCAACTCTTCTTCTTCTTGTAAATATTTCAGTTCTTAGGTGGGAAAAATAAAGGTCCAGTGACAGCTGTATGAGAATACATGGGAAGGGGCCATGGCTTAATGGAAGATCATCTGCTTGGCATGCAGAAGGTCTGTTGGCGTTGGAAGGACCAGGTAGTAGGTGATATGAAAGACCTCCACCTGAGACCCAGGAGAGCCACTCAGAGTAGACATTACTGGCCTTGATGGACCACGGGTCTGATTCAGTAAAGGGCAGCTTCATGTGCTCATGTATTTGAATGGACAGATTAATAAAGGGTAGTGCTGTCAATGGCTGTTGGTCATGCTAGTTAAATGGAACCACCATGTTTGAGGGCAGAATACCTGTGAGTAATTAAATGCTGGGGGCAAACAGCCCAGGAAACGTTGGTGCCTTCATGCAGGATCCCAGAAGCTATTGAGGCAACTTTTTATGTTCAAAGAGCAAAATCAGGGGTGGTGTGCAGTTGGATGGTTTTGTCTACTTCGGAGCACCCATTTGTGATCTCCGTTGCTCCTGTTTTCTTGAACAGCAGCTGTATTGAGGTAACAATATGAGCAATGGAACACAGTTACTAATATGCTAGTAGAAACGGACCCGAAGGAAACTGCGCTAAATCTCAGAGTACAAAATATATTCAGTGTAGACAAGAATGTGAACCTAGTGACCACTGATATTTGAATGCTTTTGGAAGAAGAGGCTGACATCTAGACATCACTTGATGTTACAATAGTAAAGACACATTGTTCAGAAGAAGTTTCTAACGAAAAGAACAAATCATTCCGGAGGAGATCGTCACAACTACTCGCCTGAACTACTCACCTGATTTTGATCCTTTTTGTAAACTATTATGATTGATGTTCCTACTGATGTTTTGTATATGCTGAATATATTTTGTGCTCTGAGATTTAGCGCGCTGTTGCAGTTTCCTTCGGGTCCGTTTCTACTAGCTGTATTGAGGTAGCCAGCTGGAATGTTCCAATAAAGAAGCAATATTTGATAGAGCAGAATTGTTGTAGCTTTATTTAGAGCTTTCAGTTTTCCAGAGGGCTTGACTTCCCGATAACACTAGAGATCCAGTAGAGTGGTGGAAAATCGGCAAATCCTCAGCAAGAGAATCCCGCTGCTCCAAGAACTCCCATGCCGTGATGCCAAATGGCAGGCCGGGATCTTCTGAAAGTCCCAGTACAAAGCAGATTGTTGGACATCTTTTTTCTCTTTGGGGAACCGTGTTGTTTACTGAAGGCCACTAACCAGACTGCTTGGTTTTGGTTGTAGCTGTTACAGAACAGCTAATGGAAAATCCTATTATCCTCTTCCATTCTGGGCCTGCTGTTTCTTCCTGGCGAAATAATGCTGCTCTGAATTGTGTTTCCACCAAACGCTAACAATAATCAGAATCGCTACTCTGCATTTCACTCATACCATCCCTGGATGTGGATTGATTAATCACGGGAAATGCACTTTAAACTGCTGGAGTGCTGACACGACAATTAATTTGAGCTTTTTCATGGTTTGTTTATTAACAGGTTACTTTTAAGCCAAAATGAATTTAATAACCCCCACACAGACGACTTCCCATCCCTTTAAATACTACAAACATTATTTTGTGGTCAGGCTAACCTGGCCCATCTGTCTTCAGGGGCACTAATCCACGTTAAGGACATGTACTCAAGATCTCTTAATGCAGATTATTTTCTCCTTAGCTTCTATTTTGCACTTGCAAATTTGGTTCTTGGAAATAAAAGAGACGAGGTAAAGAAATGTAATGCTACGGAGAATGTTGCACAAAGGCTCTTCTTATCCTTCTGCTTCCCCCGTAATAACATTAGCTGTGACCTCAAGGAGCTTTTCTCACTCAGAAATGTTCCGCTAGACATTTGTTCTGTGCCATTTTAATCCTAGCCTAATTAATCGGCATGATCATGCCCCAGGGAAGGGGGCTAATATGCTGTCTATGAATTCACAGGCCTTGAATATAGTATTGGAATAGGAAGTCATAACGAATGCAAGAGTTTTCCGAAACAAACCTGAATTGAAAACAGAATGGAGATCTTTCCTTTTCCCACACAAGATGTAGGGTGGTGGGCTTGGCAACTGGCAAGCATAACTTCCACTCTCAGAAAGAAGAAGAACCTGGTTCCACCTAGTCTCATGGAGGAATTCCCACAGGGCAATAAGAGGATGTGAGGATTGCCGATACTGTGACCTGTTTCAGAGCGAAGCTGTGCTTCTGTTCCTGTGGAGGTTTTACAACTAACTATCCCAGCCAATCTGCAAATTTCCATCAGATGCAAAAAACATTAAATCAGAAAAAACCCAAGTGGAAAACTTTGGTCATCTGAGAACACAGAAGGCAAACAGTTCAATGGGATTTTGTAATAAATCATATGCTTGTCCTGTCAGTGGATACATTTTTAAGGGGCTTTGCAGCTGTGCTTGGAAAACAAGAGACCTTTAAAAAAGAGAGAGAGAGATAGCAACTTGATGCTCCTGAGATTTTTGAAGGGCCAATGAAGGACGGTGGCCAAGGGGGAATGGAGTTGTGTGTAAATTGGACCCCTGGTAAATTTTCAGAATTTCCAGATGCAAATCTGAAGTCCAAGAGGAAAAGGAGGAAGTTTCCACCCCAAATTGCTTTCCGCTCCTTTCTTGAAAAGCAGTCCAGTAGTCACATACTGGATGCACTGGGAATCCTGAATTTAAATTCCACATCTGTTCAGCCACAGGCAAGTAGCTAAGTTCTGATCTATAAAATGGGGGACTGACTCAGGGGAACTAGGACAGTAAAAGTGTCACAGAGTCATAGTCCTAGAGTTAAAAGTCCTTACAAGCCACCCAGTCCAACGTCTTGCTCAGTGCAGGAAATTGTCCAGTCTTGGTTGGGTGCCCATAAAATCCAGAGCAGAGTCCCCAACAGCAATAAAGAGCAGAGTTGCCAACAGCAGGACTGGCCAGGCTGCATAGTCAATCTTGGCCTAAGGCAAGCTGCAGAACCTTGGATAGCTCCAAGGCAGACAACTTGCTCCCATGGCTACTAGAGGCAGACTGAGCTCTTAAATACTGGAGGAGTCTCAGATAGATTCAACTGGGCCCCACCCACCTAGGGATAGGAGTGTTTCTTAAAGGGCCCACCCTCCCATTTAGAGTCTTGCAGTCCTGACCTGCTGTACAACTGCATGGTGGGTCATCTGGCATCTTTGGCCAGTGGCACTTGGTGAAGGTGACGGTGGAGGCTGTTGAGAGGCAGGTCGTCCAGGGGCTTTGGCTCTGTGCTGGGGGTGGGAGTTAGTGTTCCCTCTAAGCTGGGTTAGTGTGAGCTAGCTCACAGTTTTTTAACCTCCAGCTCACAGATTTTTGTCTTTAGCACATGATGAGCATCCCAGAGAATGGGGAGAGCTTGTCAGATAGGAAGGACTCATGGTCAATGATGGCACCATGGCTGCAGTGTTTGCAGACAGCTCCTTATAAGGCACAGGATCAGACCACAGGGATGTGGCTCCCATGTTGCTAGGTACGGTTGTATGTATATGGCTGCCCATTTGTTTCTGGGCACAGTTCAGTGTGTTGGTTCTTACCAATAAAGCCTTAAATGGCTTAGGACTGGAGTACTTGAAGGACCACCTCTTCCCATATTGTCCAGCCTGCTGGTTAAGATCCGGCTTACAAGCACTGCTCTCTGAATCCCTGCCTTCATAGGTTAGGTGGGTAGCAAGCAGAGATAGGGCTTTTTCAGTAGTGGCACCTCACCTGTGGAATGCCATTCCCCTTGAAAGCTCACCTGAGACCTGTGTTTCTCTCTTCTAGGTGCCAGGCCCAAACATTTCTGGGTTTTTGTTGTTGTTGTTCAGTCACACAGTCGAGTCTGACTCTTCGCGACCCCATGGACCACATTATGCCAGGCCCTCCGTCGTGCTCCGGAGTTTGCTCAATTTCATGTTCATTGCATTTCTGTTTACCCAGGCTTAATTAAGAGGTTGATGTTTTACCACCATTTTAACAGTGTTTTAGTCTGAAAAGTGGTATCAGTTTTAAGCTGCTTCGTTATCTGCATTGTTTTATGTCCTCATTAGTTTTTCATGCTGGGTTTCAATTAAGAATTTTTAATGTTTTACACTCTTATTATGGTTTATTTTGTGAGTGGCCTTGGTCAGGCACCCAGGAGAGGTGACATTAAAAAATTCTCAAAATAAATGTACGTGTGAGCAAGCAAAGGGGGACAGAAACAAGGTGAGTAATGTTCTTTCTTTATTAAACAATCCAGTGAGCCAGTGGACTTGGACTGAAACAAGACTTACAAATGCCATGCTCTGTTTCCATCCTTGCATAGAAGCTGCTACTGTCAAGTTCAGCCAAAGCCAAACTAATGCCAGGATCTGTATGGGCTAGCAGGGAAGACAGAAACGAAGGAAACCTTGGAAACTATCACCAGTTATATCCACAGATTTCTCAAAGGGAAAGTCAACACACAATCAAAGAATATATGGGATAAGAGGTTTCCATCACCCCCAACCCACAAACACATAATCTGAGGAGGGTACCCCTTGGAATTTACCCAGCAAAACAGCAGAGGGAGATGAATAATGGTGTATAATCCCTCTTAAACCGGCACAAATACTTTTTAGAACAAACAATTCTAAGATTTGAGGAAGCAGGGGTTGGTTTTCGAAAGGAGTTTGATCTGCTTCAAGTAAAAAGGACCGTTTTTGTTTCCATGAAGTTGTACTCCAGCAGTTCATATATCTGGCTTTTTTATTTTGTTTTGAAAGAAAGGTGGCTGAACCTGGCTTGTGTTATGAGAAGACAAGCAAAAATGTCTTTAGAAACGTTACTCAGATTATTACATATAATCTTAGACGTGGTCTCTGTGCTTCACACCCATGGCATCTAGTGCGCACGCGCTGGATCGATCGGTGCTGTAGCAAGCTCTTCTAATGGATTTTCGCACCCAGACCTTGGACATGCGCAGGAACCCCACCGCACATGCCCAGAGGGGTGGGCGCGAACATCCCGCCAGTTCCTTTCTTACCGCTGCGTTGGAAAGACCTTTTCTCCATCGGTCTGATCGGTTCGTTAGTTTGGCTTTTTACCTCACGGCTCTTAGGATTTTGTCCTCATTCTTCTACCTTTTTGTGTTACTCCTTCGCTACCCACAAAAATTAAAAAAAAAACAACTTTATTTTTTCTGACGGGGGGAAAGTTCCATTTACCTCAGCTGGCCTTCGGGCTTTACCCCCCCTTCTTTCTCCACTACTTTTTTGTTCTATGGAGGAAAACGTGGGGCTTTTTAAACCGGTGTCAACGTTGTGGTAGTAAACTCGCTCCGCCTGACCGCCACATCCTCTGTATTTTTTGTTTGGGAGAGTCTCACAGACCTGACTCATGCCACCACTGTGCAAGATTTTCAAATCAAACCCGAAAAAAACGAGCTGCGTGCCTTAAAGTTGCGCTCTTAGAATCGGCTGTAAATCCTTCCACAATGATGGACTCTGAGAGACCTTCAACCTCGACGGCTCCGGTATCGAGGCCTGCCTCTGACATTGTCCAACCGGCACCAAAGCCTCTGGCATTGAAGGCGCAATCCTCCACCTCAACACCGGTGAGGAAGAGACCCAAGGCAAGTAAGGAGAAGTCAGCAAAAAAGGGTTCCTCTAAGCCCCTCAAAGCGGCAAAGAAGGTGAAAGTAGCAGCATCCGCACTGGCTGATGCCCCTATAGTGCCCCCCGCTCCATCGATATTGGAGACCCACGCTCCTCCATCAGTATCTACAATTCAAATTTTGAACTCTCCTATTCAACAACTGGAGCGTCCTTACTCTGACATCGAGAATGTGGAACTCCTAAGTCACCCCACAGGTGCAGAGATTTCCCTCTCTCCTTCTCCATTGTCAACATCGACGGTTTTGGAAGCTCCCAACGTCGATACCGGTCGGAATCGACACATTTCTTCTAGCAGGCAGCGTCAACCTCCACGTCTGCATGGCAAAACCGTTGATATCGATGAGCAAGTTTTTAGAGACCATTCACAAAAATGGCACATTCCTTTGTCTCCGAGATGTGATCGATCCAGAAGTCAATCCCCCAGAGTTTTTATCCCCCCACCACCAGCTATATCGTGGGACCATCCCCAACTGAG
Source organism: Gekko japonicus (assembly GCF_001447785.1). Taxonomy (NCBI): domain Eukaryota; kingdom Metazoa; phylum Chordata; class Lepidosauria; order Squamata; family Gekkonidae; genus Gekko; species Gekko japonicus. The sequence goes on along the minus strand of NW_015168084.1, from coordinate 441,499 downwards.
ATACCTCTACGGCAATTATCCTCCATCCGTGCCCTGGCTTACTCCTGTGGGCTATTCTGACTGGGATTGCTATTCAACCTACTCTGCGCACAGATCAAGGTCACCCTATAAATCGAGACCTTCCGCAACGCTGTCTTGACCTCCGCCTGAAGATGCTTCTCACCACCAAATGGAACCTCTGGGTTCTTCCACCCCCCAAGTTGTTCCACCAAATATTTTGACTAGTCAACTGGAAGTTACTCCAATACAAATACCAGAACAGGGATGCTCTGATTCCGGAGACGACGAATCTGACTCAGAGGCTTCGGAGATCCAAACCTCCCCTGACCACAAGTCACCGAGCCAAGCGGTCACAGAGGACCTCCCTATATCGCCATCCGACAATCTCACTTCCTATACAGACCTTGTCAAACGAATGGCCCATTCTCTAGGCCTCTCTGTGGTACAACAACAGCCACAGGTTACTGATCCTGTTTTTGATATTGTGCAACTAGATACCTCTTCTACCATTGCACTCCCCATGTCCGCAGTCCTCTTGCAAGCTATCAAGGCTCCATGGGAAAAGCCGTCTTCAGCCCCGGTGTCGACGAGACGTCTGGACCATATGTACAGAGTCCAGGAGACAGATGCCGAATTTTTATTTTCCCACCCTCAACCAAATTCGGTAGTCATAACATCCTCTAAACGAACTCACTCGGCACCCTCTGACAGAGAAAGTAGGAAATTTGATGGATTCGGGAGACGCTTCTACTCCACAGATGCGTTAGGGGTCAAAACCACTAACTACCTAGCCTGCATGAGCAGATATCAATATACTCTGTGGGAAAGATTCTCCGACCTCCTAACCCTCCTCCCGGAAGACAAGCTTCAAGCGGCCAGGGTTATTCAAAAGGAAAGCATGGTTCTTGCGAAGCAGCAGCTCAACATATCCAAACATGCCTTAGATGCTTCCTCCAGAACAATGGCCTCAGCTATCGCTCTGAGGAGACACTCCTGGCTTCGCAATACCAATCTTCCTCAAGATACTAGGTCATATGTCGAAGACCTCTCTTTTGATGGCCTCGGCCTTTTTAACAGCACGACCGATACCATGCTCCAGGATATAGATAAGAGCATAAAGGCCTCTCGCGCTCTAGGGGTGTCACCCTCCATGAGGCAACAATATCGCTCTCGCACCTGGTCTAGGCCCTGGCAGAGACGCACTCCAAATCATCAGTCTCTGGATAGGCAATGGAGGCCACGTACAACTTCCGCTGGTCAAAGACCTGCCTTTCAGAAACCTAAGTTCAGAACTGGACAACAACCCTCACGCACCAAACAACCAAGGTCCTCCAAGCAGGGCTTTTGACTTCCCTCCTACCGAGTCAGTTCAAACATGTCTGTCACCCTTCCTTTATGCCTGGGTGTCTCCCATGGGTGTGAAGCACAGAGACCACGTTGAAGATAAACAGGTTGCTTACCGGTAACTGGTAATCTTCGAGTGGTCATCTGTGCATTCACACCACCCGCCCTCCTTCCCCGCTGCTGTCAGCTTCTACATTTTCAAATAGGGGTTGATTCACGGCGGTTCGAAGGAACTGGCGGGATGTCCGCGCCCACCCCTCTGGGCATGCGCGGTGGGGTTCCTGCGCATGTCCAAGGTCTGGGCGCGAAAATCCGTTAAAAGAGTTTGCTACAGCACCGATCGATCCAGCGCGTGTGCACTAGATCCCATGGGTGTGAATGCACAGATGACCACTCGAAGATCACCAGTTACAGGTAAGCAACCTGTTTTTCCCTGCCTGCTGAGTCATCAGGGGTCAGTACATGAGCTTGCAATGTGGTTTGCCTTTGAGGCTACAGTAATGGGTCTGGTTCGAGATTACACCGTTGAGAGGGGAAAAGGAGGGGTGGAGGGAAGGAGGGAACCATCCCCCTTGAACTGGAACAAACTGGCTGAGGAAGGAGACAATGTATGTTGAATCTTCAGGAAATAAACCTGAAATTGTTTGCAATAATGGGAAAAAATTGTTTGACAAGAGCCTGCTTTGTGCAGTAGATTGTGGCGTCTGGCCGTGTGCCATTTTATGCGCTGGCTTCAATTGTATGGTTTGGAAGATTGGGGGGAGGAATGAGGAGGGGGCAGCACAGAGAAACAAGCCAGTCGAACTTAATAAATCAAGGAAATTCACTCGGATCCCCGTTTGACTTGACTCTGTGCCAGCCATACATATGCTTATACATCATGCATCTGGGGTTGGAGCTGACATTTTAATGGTTTGATTAGTTTAGGAAGAATACTTCTATTGTGTGGGCCTGCAATTATATTAAGTACTCCGTGAAGTTGTTACATTATGATGAGCTTACATTACCTTTCTCTGTGTATACTACTGGCTGCGTCTCTGTCCAAGATCCTGCCCAGTAATCTGACCCAATCCTCTTAAAGAAGGAGCAGTTAAACTAATAAAGCTGTTAATCACATAACCCGGGGCGGTGGGGGGGGGGGAACTATGTGTGAGAAAATGTTACAGAAGAGGAGGCGGGAGAGGGAGGGTTACCGTAAGGGAGGCTTTATAGAGCTGAGAGCATGGATTCCTTCAATAAAAAGGCATTTTGGATAATCTTTTTGTTGCCCTAATAGTGGGTTGTCTCCACAGACTTTGCATAGCAGGATTGTCCTTCACCCCCATCCTGCAGCGGCCCACTGAGTCCATAGGAATTTTGTTGGGCAGAGGTCATGGGCCTTCGGGAACAGCATAGGGGGCAATGTGGAGGTCTGCAATGGAAAGGGGGTTCGGCAAATTCAACACATCCTCTTCTGCAACGGGAAGTACTGTTCTGTCGGAAGAACTGCATGGGAAGAAGAAGAGGAGGAGGAGGAGGAGATTGGATTTATACCCCGCCCTTCCCCTGGAGTCTCAGACCGGATTACAATCTCCTTTCCCTTCCCCTCCCCACAACAGACACCCTGTGAGGCAGGCGGGGCTGAGAGAGCTCTTTCAAAGACTGCTCTTGAGGGAACAGCTCTGAGAGAACTGTGACTGACCCAAGGTCACTCCAGCAGCTGCACATGGAGGAGTGGGGAATTGAACCCGGTTCTCCCAGATTAGAATCACTGCTCTTAACCACTACACCAAACTGGCAAACTGACCCCTCTTCCCACTTCTCCGGGGTCCAGCGATAGCGCCATGGCTGCCTCGTGGTTATTTATGAAGGGAGTTTTTACTTGAAAGCCTATACCCCGAAAATCTTGCTGGTCTCTGAAATGCTACTGGACTCGAATCTCATGTTCATAGGTCATGGTTACTGTGGTGCATCAAATAGGTTCAACATTAGGGCATGTGTTATTAAGTTGCAGCACCTGCCTTTCAAGTGCTGCAGGTAGCCAGAGCTGGTGGTACTTGTTTGTGGTAATGCATTCATGATTCTAAAAGTCCATCTGTAACCCCCATGCCCAGTCCACAAGCAGGAGCAGTATCTTTAATCTTGTGTTGTACTGGACGCTTAATCTCTCTTGTGTTGGCTCTAATCTCATTTGCACATACTTGCCTGTCTATGTACCGATAGGAGATTTGTTCAAATATTCATCAGCCTTGTTCGATGGTGGAGATACTGGCAACGGACAAGGCGCTCTTCCAGTCTCCAGAATGCGACCTCCAAGAAATCAGGCCAGGGTTAGCAATCCCTCTTTGATTCTCTCTTCCCTCCCTGCGTATTGTTTTTCTTTCTTTAAATGGATGTGTGATTGTGGAACTTTTCGATTTTAGTTAGTTCTTTGCTAGTTGTGGTTTTTTTTTTAAAGTAGTGGAGTGTGAACGTAGCCATGGTTATGGAGCAGTACGCTGAGATCTCCAATTTGGTTAGGTGCTAATTGAATTTATAAAATCTAGTTTGTATCAGATGTGTCAAAAGCTGTTAAGGTCGCTTGGGAAACAAGTGACGTTTCCTGGTTTTTCTCTCCCTTCGGCACATCCTGCGTGTGCACGCACATTTCCCCTCTTCCCTTTCTCAAAACAGCATTGCATTTGTGGTCCGCTCTCCCATCTCCAAATAGGGTGAGGTTGTTGATTTATAATCTCGCCAGAGCTGTCTTCAAATAACTTGTTCTGTTATTGTCTTGAGGCAAAGCACAAACTTAAACCATCCATTTATTTGTCCTTTAGTGCTGAGGCTCATGCAGCTATTTCTCAGGTAAATTATATCTCCGGCAAGGCAACTTCTCCCTCCCTCTCCTACTTTCACATAATCAAAAGCATCTCCCTAAAAGCATCTTGAAAAATCACTGCACTCTGTTTTTGCCGTGTGCTTCACAAAACTATTTTCCTGTGTGCAAACTGATTGGGGGGGGGGGATGAGTCAGTGTACTGCAACCTGCCCCCCTACAAAAACCTGGGTCTTATGGTATGCACCTCCACACAATATTGAGATAACAGCGATCCAACTTATGAATGTTATAAGGATTACAAGAATATAATGAATCTGAAATGCTTCAGACGTTCACAAGCATTATATAAATGATGGCAAGATTATTATGAAATGAGAAGAGTAATTGGGAAAGACAATAATACTAGGAAAAGTTGAAGGCAGCAGGAAAAGAGATGGATTGAGTCGATCCAGGAAGCCGCAGCCCCCAGTTTGCAAGACCTGGACAAGGCTGTTAATAATAGGACATTTTGGAGGACATCGATTCCATAGGGTTGCCATGAGTCAGAAGCACTTAACACAGAGAGAGATCAAATCAAGCCTGAAGTCTCCGCAGAAGCTTAAATGACTAAACTGAGGCTATTGTGTTTTGGTCACTCTATGAAAAGACGAGAGTCACTGGAAAAGACCATAGGAAAGTTAGAAAAAGTTGAAGGCAACAGGAAAAGAGGAAGACCCAGCATGAGATGGATTAACTCAATAAAGGAAGCTGTGGTCCTCAGTTTGCAAGACTGGAGCAAGGCTGTTAATGGTAGAACATTTTGGAAGACACTGGCTCATAGGGCCACCATAAGTCAGATATGACTTGACAGCACTTAACACACAAACAGGCCACTTCTGCAGTCTCATTTTTGTCACTCGTTTGTCCTTTAGCAATAGCTCCCCCCCCCAAAAAAAATGTGTTTTGCTTTCTCTAGTAGTTCCACATGTGGAAGGGGGGGATAGACCCAAAGCAATAGGGACAAATGAGTGACTAAAATGATAGTGCAGAAGTTGCCACTACTTGACTCAGATAGCTCTTAGAGAAAAACATGTTGGGTTGGATCCCATGGAAGATTTCCACTGACAGAAAGGGGGATGGGTATTACTAACTGGCATGGGTTGCAGAGAACATGTCCTGCCTGTTATAAAATATTTAAATTGACTGCTAATTCATTTTTGGGGAAACATTCAAGGTGTCTGTTCTTACATTGGAAAGCCCTAAAGTAGGGGGTAAACTAGGTGGCACAGCAGAATATTCGGCTTGGAGCCCAGCAGAATATTCGGCTTGGAACCCAGGGCCAAATCTCCACCCAAGCAAGGCACTGGCAGCAGTGCTGAGACCAGTGATGCAAAATAATGCTTCCCACCCCTGCACCACAACCAACGAAGCCCAAAGACAATCCCTGAGATGCTTGGCAGTGCTGCTGGGGCTTCACTTCCTCTAAGTCATTTCCTCTAAGTGTGTCTCCCTCTGATCTGGATAGCCCAGGCTAGCCTGATCTTGTTAGATCTCAGGAGCTAAACAGGGTCAGCCTTGGTTACTATTTGGATGGGAGACCACCAAGGAAGTCCAAGGTTGCTATGCAGAGGCAGGCAATGGCAAACCATCTCGGAATGTTTCTTGTCATGAAAAGGTCAGCATAAGTCGGCTGTGACCTGAATACACACAAAAAAGTGTGTCTCCAAGCACAACAGAGGCAGGCCATGGCAAACCCATCTCTGAATGTTTCTTGTCATGAAAACCCCGTGGGTCAGCATAAGTCGGCTGTGACCTGAAAACACACAAAAAAGTGTGTCTCCAAGCACAGTCCTAGTCACCCTATCTTCATTTTGTTTGCCGGCACACTGACATCTTCAAAGGTAGATGTCGTATTTTCTTAGCACCTGTACACGAAAAGGTTGACTACCCCTTTAGTGGCCTGGGACCTGGGTACTTGAAGGGTCCCCTGCTCCCATCTGAACCAGCATTAAGTTTGGTATGGGAAGACCTGCTCTGGTGTGCCTTCACCTTCTGAAGGGGATGACTGAAGACGGGGTTTTCTCTGTGGTGGCACCCTGATTGTTGATTGTACTCTCCATAGGGATTCACTTGATGCCCAGCCTTATTAGGTTTGAGGCTCCAGGTGAAAGCCTTTCTTTAAAAAATCCACTGCAGTATTCAGTTGTGAAGCGTGTTTTACTAGCTGTATAATCCTGTGCCCTTTTACCGCTCCTACGGTTTTATTTCTCTTGTGGAATATGGTCGTTCCACTGGTGTTATTGTTGTGGGTTTTTAAAAATTTAAACTTAGTATTTTACTTTTGAATGATGTAAGGCCCCTCGAGCATTGTTGTTGTTGTTGTTTTTTAATGGAGAGGTGGCCAATACATCTTTTACATAAATGATTGCTATTACAATAGTTGAACCAAGCTGTGCTCTTGGGGAAGCTATGGATCCATTCAGACAGGGGAAAGGAAATGAACTGTGAAATATTTGGCCAGCACAAGAATAGCAGTTTATATGTACAAGAGCCTTGCGAGGTAATATGTGTACTTCTTTATGTTCATCCCTGTTTCAGCATGGCCACTAATAAGCCTCACTTCATGGATCAGGGCCCAGGGTGTTGAGTTGAAGATGTCTGATGCTTTCTGGATGAGTTTTTATTCTAGCCCCTAGTTTATGTGAAGAAGAAGAAGAGGAGGAGATTGGATTTATACCCCGCCCTTCACTACCCAAAGGTGTCTCAGAGTGGCTTACAAACTCCTTTCCCTTCCCCTCCCCACAACAGACACCCTGTGAGGTGGTTGGAGCTGAGAGAGCTCTGACAGAAACTGCTCTTTTTCAAGAACAGCTCTTATCAGAGCTATGGCTTGCCCCAAGGTCATCCAGCCAGGTGCAAGTGGAGGAGTGGGGAATCAAACCCGGTTCTCCCAGATTAGAGTCCGCGCACTTAACCACTACACCAAACTGGCTTATGTGGTAGCAAAACCATGTCATGCGGTGTGGCAGAAGCACATTAGGCCGGTGTGATCTTCTCGCTCCCGTGCCTTTGTATTAGGAAATATAATGAGTAAAAAGCTCCTCACTGGATTATGAAAATCAGCTCCGTAAGCCTTCTAATATAAACAGGAAGCACCAATTTGTGATGCTTTGATAGCTCTGTGCAGCGGTGGTTATTTCTGAACTGTCAGATGTCTCAATGCAGTATATGCACCGAACTTCCTTTTCACGCCACCTTCCTTCCCTTTTGATTTGTAAAAGGGGTCTCTTCTTTTTTTACCCCCCCAAAAAAGCACATCTTTTTGAGTCACTGGAAAAGGTTTTTCTTGAAACAAGTGTTCCCTTATTCATGTGCTCGCAGTTTCCTTCATTCAAATGCCTTTTTTGCGCAGTGTTTCTGCAGAAGAGAATTCAGAGCTGACAGGATCACGTTCAGATAAAAGCCTTTTGGCCATCTCTGCTGTACCTGAGCTGACTCTATATTCAGTATAGCATCAGGAAGTCCTTGGCTAATGGCTCTAACCCTATGTGCTACTTTTCCCCTCCCTTATTATTTTAGCGTCCTTCTTGATAGATATAATCTTTGTTTTCTGGGCTTGAAAATAAATGGAAAACTTGTTGCCTGAATTTCCCTGTCTTCCTTCCTCCAGGAGTACGGTACAACTGGTAAAAGAAATGACCATGGGTCATCTTGCTGTCATTAATTATTTTTTTAAAAAAATATTGTTGCAGTTGAATTCTGTGGCGCTTAATTATCTGAAACATTGGAAGGTCCTGTCAAGAGGCCTTGGGATGCTCTGATCTAATGGATTTCCAATTGTGTGCAACTGGAAGTCAGATGTTTGGAAACGCTCTTGATATGAGACACTTCAGTTTTGAAATGCAGATGCGCAGCCTCCTCTTTCTCTCATGGGAGACCTGTCAAAGGGTGACGAGTGAAGCCATTACCCGGTTCTCTAGGATGTTTTTTGCATCTACCTTAAAGTGATACATGTGTACGTCTTCCCGGTTGCTCCTCTCTGAATTATTACTTTTTTAAATTTAATATTTCTTTCCCCCCCCCCTTGCAGTTCACATGCTTTTTGAAATGAACCCACAGTGCTGAATTTGTAGGATATTGGGTAGCAAATTGCATCATACATCAGGGATCTAACATTTAATAAGGTCTGGTTCTTTGTTTGCTGTCCATCGTAGGGGTATCCAACTACAGGTGCAATTTACACCATGACTGAAGGCCTGTAGAGAGCAATGGGTAGGTGCTTAATCCAGCCATTTCTCCACCAATCCCAGAGCTGATTCTGTAATCTTGCTATGCGTTGGCTTTAGAGGTATTGTTGCATTCAAACTACAAGAGCATAGTTAACTCAGACAGATGTGGCTAAATTTATACTGATGAGAAGCTAGAAGAATATTTCTCCTGATCTGAATTTTAGGCATTGCCGTTGGACTGGAAAGTGTATACATAGGTATGTCTGCGTGTGTTGAAGCAAAGAATGGTTATTTAAGCTTTCCCATGGCCTGGAAAAACTGATAATCTAAGCTTCTGTGCTGTGAAATGCATAAGTAATGCAGTGCAGCACTCGTAGTGTCACTCTCCTCTATTCTTCTCGGGGCTTTGGCTCAGTTATTAACAAAGAGGCCTTGCTACAGTGCGGTTGTTTTCAATCACCTTGAGTCTGTGGCCGTTTCCGAAAGAGCAAAACCCAGGAACGGAATAACTAAAAAGCTCTTGTCTATAATATCCTACCAATGCCTCGGGCCTTTCTTCTTTGAAAACTGTTTAATAAAACACTGATGTTGGGGTTTTTTTAAATTAAAGAACAGTTACTAGTGAGTAACAAGCATTCGTGATTATGTACCGAAGGCAAATTCTTTCTGAAATTATTGGATTATACAGCAATATTGGCAAAAAAAAAAATCTGCCATAGAAACTCTGAAGGTGTAGCGAATCCAACTATGTTGTACCACTGGGGGAAGACCTGTCATTCTGCAGCACATTTTATCATCAAACTACGCAAGTGAACATAAACCGAAAGTTACACCTTTGTGTGTAAGTAAAGACTACATACACATGTAGTAATGGGTGTTTTTTAAATGGACTTCAGTCCAAACTCATCACCTTGCTGTCATCTTCTTCTTCCCCTCTGGTTTCACATTCATGTAGTGCCAACAATGTGGTATATGCTGTGCAGAGCATCAAGGAGACTCTTCATCCGCACATTGGTAAGATAGTGTTATGTTGGCACCTATGATAAAGCTAAACTTTCAAACTGGATATTGAAGCTAGTTTGCAAGTCCTTTTAGAGGTAATTATTATAAATAGAATAGAGAAGGGTAAATTTGTGGAGAACAGAATGTATGAAAATGGAGCCCTAGTTAACCATAGTCTGCAGTGGACCAATGAAGATAGTCGCTAATCATGGTCCCATAAGAAGAGCCCTGTTGGATCAGACCAGTGGTCCATCTAGTCTAGGGCCAGCCAGTTTCTCTGGATGGCCAACAACAGGGCAGGGAGGCCGAGGCCTTCCCCTGAGGTTGCCTCCTGGCTCTGGGATTCAGAGGTTTAGTGCCTCTGAAAGTGGAGGTTCCCCTCAGTCACCATGGCTACTAGCCACTGATAGACCAATCATCCATGAATCTATCTAATCCTCTTTTTAAAGCTGTTTATTCCTGTGCCCATCACTACATCCTGTGGCAGTGAATTCCACATGTTAATCACTTGCTGTGTAAAGAAGTCACCCATTTAGCCCTTACAGTCAGCCAGAGAGCTTCCATAGGGACATCATCAGGATCAGTGGTCCATCTAGTCCATCGTACTGTTTTAGACAGTGGTCAGCCTGTTTCCACCAGAGGGACAAACAAACAGGGCATAGTAGCCGAGGCCTCCTCCTGATACTGCCTCTTACATGACAAAGACTTTGTGTCTTTAGCCGTTTTCGCCATACAGGACCAGCCCCCAGTTATGAGATTCGGGGACTTTCCTCCCCTCCTCGTGCTGCCTTTTCTGATCTTCCTTAAATCAAAATGATCTTGATTAAATTTAGAGAGCCAGGCTGCAAACCCAACATAATACAATTCAATTTGAAAATTCAATTGAAATAAAATTGAATTCAGTATCAATGTGCGTGGAATGGAAAAACAAACCCAAAAGGAAATGCAAAATGTAGCAAGTGAAGAGAATAGCGGCAGCGGCTGAGCAAAAAAATCTTTATTCTAAAGACTGGCAGGTCATTCAAGGAGGTCTCACACATCTGTATGGGGAGGTTGTCAGTATGTGATGGTAGTCACATGGGGATAATGGCTCCTACCATTCCCTGTAGCCTCCTTGGATTCTGTACTGATGGCAAATTGCAGACCTTGGATCCTGCTCACATAGACAGACGTCTGACCCCCACTGTTGACAACAATAATAATTTGCTGTACAAGGATCTTACTGGGCCTATGTTATGGGACTTTTGCAAGGACTACCTGCATATGTGCCATCAAGGTGCAACTGATGTACAGTGCTCCAGCAAGGGGCTTTCAAGGCAAGTGAGAAGCAGAGGTGGTTTGCCAATGACTTCCTCTGCAAAGTCTTCCTTGGTGGACTCCCATCCAAGTACTGACCCTGCTTAGCTTCTGAGATCTGCTAAGATTGGGCTATACCATGCTGTCTTCTCTCCCTTGCAAGTATGACTAAATGAATATACCTGAAGTGCTCTGAACATTGAAGTGTGCTATACAAACGTGTAGTAGCACTGTGGCTTTCATGCTGTGGATCAGGGTGTATCGCTGAACAAGAGTTCCTCCTCACCTAACATATTGTAGATGTTCCCTAGTACTAATTTTTTTAAACAGGATCATAGCTGTGACTTGTTGGCAAGGATCCCTTGTGAATTAAAATTTGAGCTACTTGGTACTCTTAACACCTGAAAATCCCTCTCGTTCAGATGTGCCCACCCATTGCAAAAGCCACCATTCTGAATGTGCTTCTTCAGAGGGTTGGTAGTTCAGTAGAAATTGCATTGCCTTGGGAGTGGTTGAATGGCAATCTGCAGATTTTTGACTGGCCTTAAAGAGCCATACAAAGTTTGTGAGACTTGTGAGTTGCAGGAAGCATGGAGTCCCATCTTGGATGTCAAGCCGAGCTTCGAAAGAACTTCTCAAAGTCAGAGGCAACCCTCCACTCCACCACTCACTGCCACACTCTCAGGGGAGCCGAACTGTCACATCTCCAGACAGGAAGGGTCTTTTATCATGGTGAGTGTGGCAAGCCAGTTTGCGGGCTTCTTCAGTGTTCCAGTCCTGCAAAATGCAGGGATACTTACAACAATTTAAGGAAGTTGATGGACAATGTAGACCGTATGAAACTTAACATCAAAAAAAGCTCCACAGTGTTACAGTTCCTAAGCAACTCTTATTATTTCAGTTCAGACCAATATAATACAATAGTTACACAGACAAGTAAAGAACTTGAAGGGAACAAACCATCTCCAAGTATGGGTTCACTGTTCTAGGTGGAGAAAAGGCTTCTCAATTCCACACTGGAAAAACAAATGTCCATGAAGCAAATACCTCCAGTCTTTAAGACTTGAGGCAACCACAAAATGATGAACTGCAGTCGACCCACTGCAGGGATACAGTAGAATGACCTAATCACTGGTTAACAAATACACAGTTTGGCCTTTGTTGAGTCTTTACTTTATCTTTACTACTCGAAATTAATTTCCAGCTTTACTAACCTAAGGGTTACTATGTTTTCCTTCTGCTCTTTGCTTTATGGTGGCTCTGTCACATGTCTTCCATTCAGTGCTGATCAACTGCTGATTTTTACATTCTCAAAGGGAGCGGGGCTGTTCTTGGACTTGTCTGTCATGGTAGCCTTTGGTGTGTCCTGAAACTGATTTTGCACCCTGCACCATCTAAACCAATCAAATCTGCAGTGTCATCTGCCCTAGAGTTTCAGGAATACTGTGACTTGTAGACTTGTTTTTCCCACCCTGGGGGTCTGGACCCCAAAGTGGGTTGCAAAGCCTGTGAATGTGAGACCCAGGCTTTTGAATTTGTATCGATCTATGCACTGTTTTGTGATGCCAAGTAAATTTGGACTTGTGGGTAATTGTACCAGACACATGGGGAAGCACTGTTCTAGACAATAGGTTCCTCCATCATAATGTGAAACATTCCCCCCATTTGTTTTAAATTGACCATCCTGTCTAATGAAGAGTTCTGAAGAATTCAGAAGTTTGCTTTTATAGTTTGGCTGAACCTAATCAAAAGAGAGTTCCATCCTCATAAAAGACCCATGGGCAGGAGCAAGGCCAGAGGTGTAAATTGCTGATAGATACAGCTGCTGGCTTCGTCTCCGGGTGCATCCTTTAGACTCTTCCCCCACCCTGTAAAGTCACAGCTGATAGACGTATGGTGACCCCCATGGGGCTTTGAAGGCAAAACACGTTCTGAGGTGGTTTGCCATTGCCTGCCTCCATGTCATAATCCTGGTATTCCTTGGTGGTCTGGTCTCCCATTCAAATACAGGGCCAACACTGCTTAGCTTCCAAGAGCTGATGGAATCAGGTTAGCCTGGGCTAGCCAGGCAGCCCCGTAGCCAGGATTTCTTTTCCTGGGGTGCACTAATTAAATTAAGTAATGCACCTGGGAAGCGTGTCTCCCTGTCTTCCCCACCAGCGCCACTCACAGAGCAGCAGCTCCAGTGCCTGTCTGTCCATCTGCTGTCCTTCCCCGCCCAGGACCGGAGACACACTGCCTGGCCCTAACCAGGAAGCAGGCCCAGCCTACCTCTTCAGGGGCACGTGAGGACAAAATGACCCTGGGTGGCTGCCAGGCAGGTGGCTCCACACCCCAGGCACGGTCCCCTCCACCTTTCGCCAAGCCCCAGCCTCTCACCTCCTCCCTCCCTCTGCCGAGCCCTAAAAGCTCTGCTTCCTTTCAGGCTCACCAGCCTCCCTCCTGGCTGGCCATCTCTGGAGCCTTCTACTCTGCTTCCCCTTCCTCCTTCAAGGCTCCGTCATGCCTTCCTTCACCTCACAGGGGTAAAAAGAATAGATGATGCTGGCGGAGGGGCGGCGGAACGGAACTATTCAAACTAAAAGTAAAGTTTTTCAGAATAGAAGGGGAGACTGGGGTGTGGGGCTCTGGAGATATGATAGGGGGCTCAGCCCCTAAAGCCCCACCACTGCCTCCAGTCCCGTAGCCAGGTCAGGATGGAACGTTTAATAATTTGGTTGTTTTATTTCTCCAGGCCCTGACTGGCAATGTGAGAATGACGGCTCTAACCTACAACAGTAGGCGTTCCTCTTAACACATGGAAAACGGATCATTTTCTCATACCCTGCAGATTTCTTGCAAATGCATCTGCCAGTCTTCAAGCCCTGTCGGGCCTTGAACACAGTTGCCCTGGTTCTCAGTCCTGGTGGCAGCATTTCAGGGGCTCAGTTTCATGGCCTGTTTGTTCCGCTTGTTTGAGCCTGCAGGGATGGTCTTTTGTTCTCTCTTCCTCCTTTTCCCCTCTTTCTTTTCCTCTCTCTCACTCTCTCTCGCACATGATGTAAACCCAGGAGGTCCAGTGCAAGGCCAGGAAGAGCAACACAGCGCAGTAATTACTGGCAAATGTTGATTGCCTTTTGTGCTCAGATGATTGGAGAGGATGTTACAAGAAGGTGTAAACAGATAATTTCCTTTTAGATTGTTAGCTGGCCAAGCGGAGGGGGATTCCCAGCCATTTAACAGCATTCCAGTTCATTTTGCAGAAAGCCTCTTCAGCCAAGATAATACCCTGCTGTTCTGGTCAGCAGCAGCTCCCATTAATAGAAAGACTCAACCCCTCCCGAACTGACAGGGAGACAAGAAGTCCCAATCGCCCCTCACTGAAATAAGCTTTTCCTAGCTTGCTTTGCTGAGAGCCGGCCAAAAGAGTTCCGTCGCCTTGTGGTGTTTTGGAAGTAGCAGTTCTGAAGTCAGTGTTAACATCCAGATTTGGTGATCTGCAGAAATTAAAATGACTAGAATCCCCCCCCCACACACACACACAGGAGGTTAGTCTTACCAGATGAGAAACTGGTCCATGAGCTAGATTCGAATCCCGTAGCACCTTAGAGACCAACGAGATTTTTGGAGTATAAGCTTTTGAGAATCCGATGAAGGGAGCTTGGGCTCTTGAAATCTTATAGCCTAGAAATCTTGTTCTCTGAGGTCCTACAGGACTCAAATCTAGCTACTCTGTGTGGGTTTGTGTGTGTGTGTGTGTGTGAAGTGCTGCCATGTCGCTTTCGACTTATGGCCTCCAAAATGTCCTATCATTATCAGCCTGGCTCAGGTCTTGCAAACTGAGGGCCGTGACTTCCTTGATTGAGTCCGCCCATCTCAAGTTGGGTCTTCATCTTTTCCTGCTGCCTTCAATTTTTTCTAGCGTTATTGTCTTTTCCAGTGACTCTGGTCTTCTCATAATGTGACCAAAGTAAGATAGCCTCAGTTTACTTCTGCTGCTGCCTGTCCTGTCCCAGCAACCCTCTGAAACTGGTCCATCAGCTGGTTCTAGAACTGATTCAAGAATGTGTTGTAAGCGTTGGAGAAATCCCATTGAGACATCTTTCCTTTGCCAAGCAAAGCGATAAGCCATACCAGGATTGGGCTGCAGTCCTGAGCACAGTTAAGCCCCTTGAATCTTGTTTACTTCCGTGAGGATTTAAGCAGCCTAACTTAGCAGCCCTAGGTTGCATTCAACAGGACTAGCCGTGAACCATAATTGAGTGTGTTGTGTTTTTTGCTTCTCGCAGCTCTTTCACAGTACATTTTCAAACTGTAAAACTGACACATTTACATACAAAAGAAATCCAACTGGACGGTTGTTATGGCAAGCCACTTACTTTTACAACAGCGTAAGTAGAAAAGCTTCCTGCAGCATTTCATGCCACAGTGACCCATCGGGGAAAGGAATTAAGTCTTTTTCAGTCAGCTTCACTTGTTTATGGGGATTCCTTAGTTTTCAGTTGAGTATCCAAGAAGAGAAGAAGAGATTGGATTTATACCCTGCCCTTCACTATCTGAAGGAGTCTCAGGGCGGCTTACAAACTGCTTTCCCTTCCCCTCCCCACAGCAGACACCCTGTGAGGTAGGCGGGGCTGAGAGAGCTCTGACAGAAACTGCTCTTTTTCAAGAACAGCTATGCCCAGACTATGGTTTGCCCAAGGTCATTCAGCAGGTGCAAGTGGAGGAGTGGGGAATCAAACCCGGTTCTCCCAGATTAGAGTCCGCGCACTTAACCACTACACCAAACTGGCTCTCAGTGGGAGAGCAAGATTGGAGTCCAGTAACACCTAAAAGACCAGGGTATAAGCTTTTAAGAGTCAAAGCTCCATCAGATACCAACGAGCTTTGACTCTCAAAAACGTATACCCTGGAAGTCTTGTTGGTTTTTTAAGGTGTTACAAAGCATGGGATTCCTTTAGGGTTGCCAAGTACTTACCTCAATCCGGCGGGGGACACATTCTCCCCGGCCGGAACATTTCCCTTGTAACGCATCATGCCGTCGCCAGGAAGTGACGCCGGGCGACGCTCTGGCAATGGGTCTGAAAACTCGATGGTACCACCGGGTTTCTGGCCCCATTGCCAGAGCGTCGCCTGGCGTCACTTCCTGGTGACGGCATGGTGCAGCACGTCTGTTGTCCCTGCAGGAATGATCCTGCGAAGATGTCTTCGTCCCCCGCCGAATCATGGTAAGTACTTGGGAAGCCTGGATTCCTTAGAACCACCCCGAGAAAGGCTCACCCCATCCATGGTGGGCAGCACAGTCCCCACTTGAACTTTGACCTTTACAATAAAGCATAACCTCCATGTTATCTGAATTTGATTTCTTCCCCATTAGCCCTTTGAGCAGAGCACCCAGATACTGACCAAGGACAGCAACAGCTGCTTTTGGAGAAGCCGTGCATCATCAGCATACTGGTGACACCCAGCTCCAAAGCTTTCAGATGGTCTTATTGCAGAGGTCTTAAAAATATATGGGGAAATAAAACAGACCCTTGTGGACACCACTCAGGACAAATACCCAGACTGCAAATTCTGAGCCCCATAAAATGCCAAAAAGTTGCAGCCACCTTATGGTGACTCCATAGGGTTTTCAAGGCAAGAGACAAGCAGAAGTCGTTTCCCATTGCCTTCCTCTGCAGAGCAACCCTGGACTCTGGCCTGTAGCTTCAGTGGGGCCATTGGGGGCACTGCCCCCTTCCTTAAAGGGCCAGCCCCGCAAGATTTCCTTCTGAAAATGGGAAGGGATTTCATTGCTTTAGGCAGGGGCAGGGGGGTGTTTTTGCATTTCATTTATGTCTGGGGCAGCTGTTGCAGGGGGTGTGCTGCATTTAATTTAATTTATTAGTAGTGTTATTGTTTTTATTATTACTTCAGAGTACAGTTGTTTAGAGGCAGACAAAAAAATTATTGGCAGCCCCACCAGAAACTTTTTTGCCCCACAAGCCACAAAATCCTGGCCACGGGCCTGCCTGGACTCCCTTGGGGGTCTCCCATTCAGGTACTAACTATGGCCAACCCTGCTTAGCTTCCAAGCTGGGGCTAGTGTGGGCTATTCTGGGCATGGTGGTAGAAAAAAAATGTCTCGAATCAGCTAAGAGCTTCCCCCTTAATCCCCAGTCTAATCTCCAAACATTATGACAACGCAGTTTCTGAGGCTCTCCATCAGGCCCTGCTATGCTACCTGTGTAGCTTTGCACAAATAAAATGTCATCCGGCGTTGTGTTAGGTGTGTGAGAAATCACCGTGGATGTTTCTTCCTGTATGTGGCTGCATCCTTAACCCTTGGATTCAAGTGGGGAAGGAAACAAGGAGGAATTTCAGACAGACGATATGATCCGGAAGAGGAACGGTTCACAAACGGTTTCTGGTCTGTCATTTCAGGCAGAACCGTTTTAGAACCGGTTCCCTACCGGAATATATTTGTAATTTCAGACACAAACGCTCCTGTCCCGTTTAGGAAACGGGGCTGAAGCGTTTTACCTGTCAACCGCTTCCAAGTAGTCTTCAGTTTCCTCTCCCGGTTCCGATGCACTTTTTCCCGCAGTTTTTTGCCCGCGCGGGCAATCTCCAGCTTTTTTTTTAACTGTTGCTTTATAGCGTTATAGCGCTATAACGCTATAATGGAACAGCATTATATCAATCCCATTGGAATGCCTGGAGTGTTTTGTTATAGTGCTATAGCATTCTAAAGGGAAAAAGCGGTGCAGTCTGAAATGGCAAACCGCTTCAGATCCAGCTCTTTACCGGAAGGGGAAAGCCATGTGTGAAATGGCAGCCCTATACCGGTTTACTCCATGACGGATCAACAACGGCTTCAAAACGGGTTAAAAAGGGTAATGTGAAATTCCTCAAGGTCAATGATTGCAACTGTTACGAATGTAGCAAGCCCTCATTAGGGGTGGAAGCAGTTCATGAGGACAGACTTCTTTTTGGCCTGCATTAATTGGCAGTTTTGCTTCAGTTCAGGCATCCTAGATAATAAATGCGCTTGAGAAAGAGAGCAAGGCGAGCAGGTCTGCCCGGGTTTTTTCTAGACTCTGGAGACTGGTATCAGAATGACTGTGACCTGCAAATGCACTCTTCATTTTAAAACACCTTCGGTAGGCGAGAGGAGGGAATGTTCTCCGGGATGAAATTATCCGTCCCTTTACCACTCAGGTGTCAAGGAAATAAAGCTTTTCCATTACAAGATCTCAGTAAATCACACTGGCGGGGGTGGGGGTGGGGAGAGAGCGCACACAGGGCAAAGTTGGTGTAATTTATGTGTAAAAATGTTCTGTGCTTAAGAAGTGAAAAGTAGCTAGTTTCTGTGATACAGATAATTCAGAGTGAGAACATTAAAAAAAAAAGATTGGAATGTTATGCCACTGTGGGGTACGCTGAGCCAGGAAATCCCGGGCTCCCAACCACCAGGGGTCCTAAAAGAACCAGGTTAGTCTGTGAGGGCTGCTTCATAGATCATGCAGGGGTGCATCTCTCTTTAAAATATGCACCCCAGAGATGTGAGGGCAAGAGAGCACATATCTCATACAAGTACCCTTGGTAGAAATCAATACGTTCTGCTTATGTTTGGAAGGGTTGCTTTGTAACTGTGTAAGGATTAGGAATATCCTTTTTAAAAGCAAAAAAGGAAAAAAAGAAAGCGAGTCCAAGCTTTGATTTGTTTTCTTTCAGACTTGCTTTTGAGAAGAGGATCTTTTGAGCTCCCTGTGATTTCTGTATAGCTTCCGTAGGGCACTCAGACATTCTTCTTATTAGCTTAGCTCCTGCAGTTCAAACTGGTTTTAATTTTTTTTGTTGTTGAGGCAGAAAGGGCACAGCTAAGACATTTTAAATGCATCAACAAAAGCTTCTGCTTGTGTGGTTTTAGACACAAAAGTTAGTGGGACTTGATGTTTTCTTTCCCCGCACAGCAAACCTGATCAGTAAACAGTTGAGACAGTTTGTCATTATTCCCCGCTCCGTCCTGCCTAGATTCTCTCAGAAACAGTCTTGGATTAGGCCTCAAGGCCTCATGCATGCTCCCTCTACCCAAGAGAGACACGAAAGACCAAACCAGCCACCCTCTTCTCTCCAGCAGGAGCAAAAATGGGGAAGGCCAACACTGTGAGATCACTTCCAGGCGCAACCGGAAGTGACATTGGAGTACTCTAGGAAGTCCCTGATTTCTGTGGTAAAACCATAGACCTTTGGGGAATTCATAGAGCATTGTGATGTAACTTCCAGGCACAAGCAAAAGTGGTTTGCACAGCATTGCTTCCCCTCCCACCCCACCCCATTTTTGCTCCTGCTGGAATGAAGATTGGGTCCTGGGGATGTGCGATTGTTATGGCAGGCTATCTGGTCATCCTAGAGAGACCAAACCAGGAAACATTCCCATAGGATCTCCAATGATACCAAGGGAATAAGCCCTCTTCAGTCTCCTAGAGTTGCGGCAGACCACGCAATCTCCAGGTTCAGTTTATCGTTTCC
This sequence comes from Gekko japonicus, assembly GCF_001447785.1. Taxonomy (NCBI): domain Eukaryota; kingdom Metazoa; phylum Chordata; class Lepidosauria; order Squamata; family Gekkonidae; genus Gekko; species Gekko japonicus. Next base: position 422,356 of record NW_015168084.1, on the reverse strand, counting down.
TTCAGGTCTGGTTCTCACTGACAAGCAAACCTGTAGGTGAGCGTTCCCTTGAAGGTGCCATCTCTCCATCAAAAATGGTTCTTATATATAGCAAGCCGGCATGCCAAGGAAAGGTCTGTGCTAGAACCATTCCCTTTGACATCTACTTTCCTCTGTGGAGGGAATTCTGCGAGACAGAGTAGATGGTGCCCGAACTAGACGGACCAGTAGTTTGACTCATTTTAAGGCAGCTCCATATTCATTCACAGGAGCCTCCACCCCACCCCCACCCCAGTCAGGCTGATGTGGTGAACTATAGGCTGACCGGAGTCATCTCTGGATGACCACGGAGTAGTCCTGGAAAAAAGACCAGATTTGCATTTGCGACTCTTAATTCCAGTTTTGCAGACAACAACTATTTGCATATTACAGATTCTCACACAATTCATTACATTTAGGATTTGGATAGGAAGACAGCTCACCCCAGTGCCGACTCTGTCTGCTGTCCAGATGCTAACTTGCTAGTGAAAAACAGCCGCAAGGCCTGCGTGCTGAGAGCCTCCACTTTAGTCTGCCCCAAACAGCCTGGTTAGCTTCAGCCGCTCTTCTTCTAATGACGGGTAGCTTTGGACAGCCAGTGGCTGCTTGGGACTTGAGCCTCCATAGACAATTCAGCCTATTTTACTACTCAGAAGCCAAACTTGGACATTTAAGAGGACATTAGGCCATGCTGGAACAGACATAGGATTACCACTAAAGTTTCAACTAGGTCTAAGTTTCATAATGTTAGGGGTGGGGGAGGAAATGTAAGACACCCCCCCCCCGGTGATCTCACTAGCCCTGTTCAGAAGTTACAGCAAACGCACATACAATCCATATACAGCGTACATTTGTGTTCTTCTTTACATGTGCATTGAATAATTCTCACACGTTCAACACACGTAGTGTTCTTCTTTACATGTGCATTGAATAATCCTCACACTTACGTTCAACACACGTACAGCAGATTGAAACCCCACTTTCATCCAAGTACTGGCCCCCGGTTTTGTTTGTAAAGTGAACATGCATTGACTCTTTCACACAAAGAGCGGCATCCGTGTATGTGCAAGATGCTTATGCATTCACTGTAACACATGAACCAGGGCTACTGTCTCCATGGGAAAAGGAACGGCAAAGAATGACTAGCCCCAAGCAGTGTTCCCTCTAAGCTGAGTTAGTGTGAGCTAGCTCACAGTTTTTTAGCCTCCAGCTCACACATTTTTGTCTCCGCTCAGGAAGGATGGCTCCAGAGCAAACTAACTGATGCAGTAGCCAAATGGCTCGCTCACAGCTTCAATGCCAGTAGCTCACAAAGTAGAATTTTTGCTCACAAGACTCCACAGCTTAGAGGGAACATTGGCCCCAAGTTCCCCCCGGTAGGTTTAATGGCAAGCAGGAATTTGAATGTGGATCTCCTGGTCTTAGGCCAACGCTCTAAGTCAGAGATGTCGAACTCATTTGTTACGAGGGATGGATCTGACATAAATGTCACTTTGTTAGGCCAGGCTATGTGTGCCATGAAAGGAATGCCAGGTACCGGAGATATAAACTTTATAAAGGACAGCAGGTGGGAAGCTCCAAGTTGGTGTATCCTTACTACACGACCCCATGGGCTGGGGAAGAAGAAGAAGAGATTGGATTTATACCCCGCCCTTCACTACCCAAAGGTGTCTCAGAGCGGCTTACAAACTCCTTTCCCTTCCCCTCCCCACAACAGACACCCTGTGAGGTAGGGAGGGGGGGGGTGCAGAGGAAAACCCTCATGGGTGGACTTGGAGAGCCAGTGGTGCAACACTGGGCAGATGCTCCCCTGCTGCTTGACTGCGGAAGACAAGGTTGTTTCGCTGTGCTGAAGTCACAGTCGCAGTCTCCTGTTCCCTCCCTTTAACTAGTTGCTCGCGGGCTGCAAAAGAGCTCCGGAGAAGCCAGTTCTGACAGTGGGCCTTATGTCTGACACCCCTGCTCTTAAGTCTACACCTCCTAGTCTTCTCCCAAATAAGGATTCATGCTGGGGTGATGTTTCTCCTCGTACCCCACAAGCCAATGATTTACTGAGGTGCATATAATGGGCATGCTGGCAGAACTCGGGTGTCTTTCAGTTTTAACAGGCAAGAACTCCTCTGGGTCTAGGCCAGAATACGTTTTTTTTCCCCTTTCTTGGGCTTTTTAGTAAATGAAGTAACGTCGCCACTTTATTCATTAGAGCAGAAGAAACTGATATAGTTGGGTGAGAAAGTGAAGCATTATTAAAAAATAATGACCTGGATAAACTGCCGCCTTGACTGAGTAAACAGCTGTAATGAATGGGGTAATTAATATCAGAATAACTCTTCCTCTTTAAATGTCTCCAGCTCTTTATAGTTAGCCAAACTAGCAGAGCGCCTGTGTGAAAATGACAAGAGAAACAAACCATTCCTTGTGAAGTGTTCTGCTTACCCTGTGTCTTGAGTATTTGCAAATAAAGTAGTTCTATAGGGAAGAGTGTACATTTAGGAGAAATCCAGCTTTTCTAAGGCTGCGGTCACACGGGCAGGAAAATGCGGGGGGGGGGAGCGTGGCTGTTTGCCCCGGGGCAAAATAACGTGTGGTTGCGCGAGCAGACATCCCGTGGAGGTCCCGTGGAGGTCCCGTGGTAGGGGGGAGGTGCCAATCACACCACAATCCTGCGGCGCGGCAAAGAAGCGGCGCGCTGCGGCAAACGGGTGTTTTTTTTCTGTACCCTGACATGTGCGCATGCCCCGTTGGGTGCTTGTGCGCATCCCGAGGACACTTGAAAAAAAAAACCTTTTTGCGAGGGGACATGGGCGGGCACCAGATGCCATGGGATTCCACCGGAAACGTGATCACGCGCCCGCCCTTGCCCCGCGGTTTCCGGAAACTAGTACCTCCGAGGTACTAGTTTTTTACCGTGCATCTTCGGAGAGAAGCCTCGGGTGAGCCATGGGAGCTCTACGCTTCCCAGATGTGGCGGTGAGATCGCGCCCGGAAAATCCGCCTATTTTCCGTCTCTCTAGCGTGCCTAATGCTCCGTGTGACCGCAGCCTAAGAGGACTTATCCCTTGGCTGAACTGCAGTGCAATCCCAAACAGAGTTGTGCCTTTCTAAGTCCATTGGAGTCAATAGGCTTAGATGGGTGAAGCTGTGTTTTGGATTCCACTGAAGGGAACAGATGTTTTGTTTGTTATGTGTTGTTAAGTTCTTTCTGACTTATAGCCTGGCCTCCAAAACACCCTACCATTAACAGCCGTGCTCTGGTCTTGCAAACTGAAGGCCGTGTCTTCCTGGGTTGAGTCTTTCCATCTCATGTTAGGCCTTTCCTCTTTTCCTGCCTGCCTTGAACTTTTCCTAGCATGATTGTCTTTTCCAGTGAATCTTGTACAATAGTTTAGTCATTTCAGCCTCTAGGGAGAGTTCAAGCTTGATTTGATCTAGAACTCATGTATTTGTCTTTTTGGTGGTCCTCGGTATCCACAGAACTGTCCTCCAACACCACATTTCAAGTGAACCGGTTTTCATCCTGTCAGAGTTCTTCATGTGTATACAAAAACGTGACTGGACAGAGTGGATTCTAGAGCCTCCTCCATCTGACAGCCGGTTCTCACCCCAGCCTTCCCGCTCCTCCAGCTTTCCTGCTCCTCCTTTTTGTTTTCCCCCAGTCCGTGCAAACCCTACCAATGCATCCTCATTCCTGAAGGAGGGAAGAATGAATGAATCTTCCTACCAGGGCTCTCCCACCATGAAAACCCATGTCCCGGAGTGTATTGGTTCCAGTGTAACTCTGGTGGCATTACCTAGTGTAGCCTCTTCGCCTGGTGGTATTTTGACCCACCACCCCACCCAAGTCATCATCACCTCTGTGCCAGGAACACTCTAATATCAGGAGAAAGTCCTCACGGAGATCAGCCCAGTGTTACCTGAGTATCTGTTGACCAGAGCCACCCTCTTTATTTTCAATATCTGAAAAGATTAGAAGCAGACAAAGCCCAAGCACTTACTTGCTTGCACGCATGATGGGCAATTTCTTCTGAGAGCAAGTAATGCAGGCACCTCTCTGTATGCCATGGGATTGGATGGATTGGTCATGGTGTGGAAAGATGGTGGGTCACACATGCAGGAGGGGTGAGGTGCCACTAAGGAGGTTAGAAAGGACTGTACTGCTTTAGGCTGCAGGTGGAGAGTCATATTTTAGACTACTTCTCTATCTGAGGGGGACACACATCCTATAAATGCACACAAACACATGAAGCTGCCTTATACTGAATCAGACCCTTGGTCCATCAAGGTCCGTATTGTCTACTCAGACTGGCAGCGGCTCTCCAAGGCCTCAAGCAGAGGTCCTTCACATCACCCACAGCTTGATTTTTTTTTGAGCTGGAGATGCATTGAGCCTGGGACCTTCTGCATGCCAAGCATATGCTCTGCCACTGAGCCATGGCACCTCCCGAACTGAAAACCAGCAAGCAGGCAAAGAGGTGGTAGAACCCATTATCTCCTGTGGGTCTGAATCAGGCTTTCCGTGGCTTTAGAGGTAGTTGGCAGAACAGGGAGATGCGTGAAGAACCCTCTAGAAACTCTCCATGAAATAATCTTCCTTCCTTTCCTTCCTTCCTAGCGGTTCTCCTGAGTTCCTGCAGTGTGCCATGGCACGCAGTTTGTTAATGAGCGCTTTAGAAGGTGTGAAGGCCATCGCCACCACACTGCAGATCTGAAGGCTGAATTTGGCTGCCGGTGAAATTCCGAAAGTTGGTGGCGGCCTGTCGCCAGGTGTCAGTTTGCTGCCCGTTGCCGCCACTCCGGTGATGGAGCACCAGCTCAGGGGATCAGGCCCTTAACGAGTCCTGCAGCAAAACAGGAACCTGAATGTCAGCAGTGATTTTGTATTAATCTGTCTTCCTTATGGTCTCGGTTAGTAGCGGCAGCAGCAGACAAAAATCCTTTTGGAATACATAGTTTAGCCCTTAAAAAAAAAAAAAACCCCAACAACAACTCAGTATTGTCCTCCAAACCTCTTCTGTTGACAGAGATATGGTTTCTTTTCACCCCGATATAAATTTCAAGGTTGCTTTATGGAGCTGCGTCTTTTGTGAAGAGTTTTCAATAATAATAATAATAATATTAAAAACTGTCTAGGGCTGGGTGAGATATATTCTTTTTCTAATAAAAGAGAGAGTGCTAAATTTTAAATGGCTGGCAGCGCATCTCTTTGTTCCTGGGGCTTGGTTCTAAACGTGTGCCTATACAGAGATATGTTGGTGAACAAACAGGATATTGCAAATGCCACTGTTTATTCTCAGTTATAGCTGAGGATAAAAGACTCACAAAGTTAGTAAGGGGCTATCTTTTACCAGGCCTGCCTCTGTTGAGATATGTGTCTAAGCTTTTGAGTTCACTCTCGTAAAAAGCAGTGTTGTTAAACCTGGAGAAGAGTCCCATGTCATTCAAAAGCTTACATATCCCTTCTTCTAAACATCCTATATTGTGTCTCTGTGCTTATTGGTAAAGATCTGTGCATGCAAATATATGCACTCCCAGTTCGACTATTTGCATCAGGTCAGAATACTGATTGCTAAGGGTACATTAATGGCTTTTTTTTTTTTAAGGCCATGTTTTTTAAAGGCAAGAACTAATTTCCTGCGAGTAATGAAACAATTATCATTTAAAGTCGAGAGAGGAAAGGGGCAGTGAGGAGGCTTTGTCAATTAAACTCAAAAGCAGTTTGGCTTGGATTCTTATTGTTACTGACAAGAAAGACAGTGGGGTGCGGAGGGTGTGCGGGGTTTCCTTTCCATGTTACAGCATACTCCGTGTGGAATGTCTTGGAAGTTTTGGTTTCTTCCAGGCCGTGCTTCGGTTTCTGTAGCTGTTCCGGTACTGCTTATATACCTGTCCTATTGAAAAAACATAGTTTGGGGTTTGTTTGTTTTTACATTTAAACCCTGCTGTGCTCAGACTCATTCCTTGGTCTTCCCACAGCAAGTTATGAAACCCAATATTAAAATTCATACCTAAAAAAAAAGCAATTTAAAACAACCTCTGGACTCCAAAAAGAGCCAACAGATCAGAAACGTAAAGCTTTAGCAACATAAAGGGAGGGGGGGGGATCTTTATAAGCCTGCAAAAATGTGTCAAAGAAGAAGAAGAGAAGAGATTGGATTTATACCCCGCCCTTCACTTGGAGTCTCAGAGCGGCTTACAAACTCCTTTCCCTTCCCCTCCCCACAACAGACACCCTGTGAGGTGGGTGGGGCTGAGAGAGCGCTTGACAGAAACTGCTCTTTTTCAAGGACAGCTGTGCCAGAGCTTGTGACTGACCCAATGTCACATCAGCAGGTGCAAGTGGAGGAGTGGGGAATCAAACCCGGTTCTCCCAGATTAGAGTCCGCACTCTTAACCACTACACCAACTGCATTTTCCTGATGTAAGAGTTCCAAAGGGAGGAACTTCCCATGCTCCAGGCATGTATGTACTCTTCTCCAAAGGTGTTCTGCACCCAGACACTTATTTTAAACGTGTTCAAATTTGCACTTTTACATAATGGATTCCACTTCTGACACCATGCAAGGTGGAGCAAAGCAAGCACTATATAAAGCTCCTTCCTTTGACCACTAGAATTGCTTTTCCACCCCACTGCAGCATCCTAAATTTCATCAGGCACTAGCTTCAAGCTTTTGTCCCTTTTTTCTGCCCAGAAATGAATTCATGCCGGCATTATTGAGACATTGAATTCTGAACCAGATCCTCATTTCTCTGCTTGCACAGCTTTGCCATAGGTGTTTAGGAGAACAGTGTCGCTCTGTTTATAAATCTCTCTCTGAAAGCTGCAGAGAGAGGGAGAAGCTAAGTTAGAAGTTTCTGATCTCTCTAGCTATCATTCTGGATTTTTGTTTTGTGCTTGTATTGGTGTGTATGTGTGTGTTTCTAAGGGGAGGGGGGAATTATTTGCACTAACTATACACGAAAGCATCCAGGCTCTGCAATGCACATTTATTCCAACAATGTGAACAGCATTCTAGTGTTTTTGTGCCCGTGAAGGACCATTAAACCAGTAAATGCCTCTGTATTTAATACAAACACAGATGCACTAAAAGGGTTTTATTGCTGCTTTGGGCTGTGGAATAGTGAAGGGAAAGGGAATGGCTTGCCGAGAAGCTTGGCAGGCTCTCTTAAGTGAAACGTTGGTCATGCGTTGTCACCAAGAGCACTGTCGGAGCCGAGAGCAGGACGTGCCTGAGTCTTAATTATCTTGGGCGACGTGGACGGCGCTGAGCTCCATTTTGATATGTTCGCAAGGGGAAAGATTTTTAGTTGAAAGAGTGGATCGGGCTGCCCATCAGTGCTCTTGGCAGAAGCAGGGAGGCTTCCCTGAAGTAGGATGATAGATGTCCTCTGAGTCGTGTCCCCCCCCCATTCTCTCTTTCTCTCTTCCTCACGCATGCACGCATGTATGACTTTACACACCTCTAATATAATAATAGCTGTGTGCCATCAAGTTGCAACTGACTCGTGGTGACCCCGGGACCATGGGATTTTGAAAGCAAGAGACAAACAGAGCTGGTTTGTCGTTACCTTCCTCTCCGCCGCAGCCCCTAGTAGTCTCCCGTCCGAGTACTAACTGTAGCCAACCGCGCTTGGCCTCCCAAGCTCTTATGAGATCAAGCAAGCAAGGATTATTCAGCCCGCTGTCTCTAATATAAGCTGCCATTAAACTGTGCACACAAACATGGCTTCTTTCTGTGCCCTCAAGTGGCCCGTCCTCCTCCATCCTATCCTGCTTTTCAGGCATTGAGGTTGACATAAAACTTCTTGTTTTGTTCAAGAGCCATTTCACCATGATGTCTGAATGCAGGAGTCCAGTTTCTGGGCCATGGCATAGCTGAGTCCCTTCAATCAATTTTAGCCCTTGCCCATGTTTATCACCATTTTGGCCCAATTCGCACTTCATCTTCATGACAACCGGTTTCCCATGACTAAATCCTAGGGCCCTTTATATAGGTGTTTATGCCTAAACAAATGGGTGGGGCATGGTTCCATCGGTGCTTACCCATCCGTCCTCTGTTTCCCATATTTGGGATGCTGACGTTGACATGGTCATAGTGTGATTCACTCATCCCACGTCATTTGAGCATGCACACATTGTGGAAGCAGTGGGGAATCCTTGCCATAGGAATGCATGTTTTAGTTCATTGACTCATGGAGTTGGAAGGGACCTCCAGCCTTGTCTAGTCCAATCCCTGGCACAAGGCAGGAAATTCACAAATACCTTTCCCCCCCACACCCCCAGTGACCCCTGCTCCATGCCCAGAAGGGGACAAAAAACCTCCAGGATCTCCAGCCAAACTGGCCTGGAGAAAAATTGCTTCCTGACCCCAAAGTGGCGATCCGCATTTCCCTGGGTGTGTAAGAAAGGGCCACAAGAACTAAGCACTGAGGCAATCCTTCCTGCCCTCCCTCTCATGACCTGCCTAAGTTCACAGAATCAACGTTGCTGTCAGATGGCCATCTAGCCTCTGTTGGAAAACCTCTGTTTGAAAGTTCCTCCGTAGCTACGTTCTACAGTGATCAGTGAAAAATGGGGGGGGGGAGGGAGAATACTGGCTATCTGATTCCATCAGGCGTCTTTGCTAATCATATAGCAGATGGATAAGGGTACAGGGTCCTGCCATTTAAAAGCACCTTTATTGAGAACAGGATAGACATTTATTCCAGAGAAACTGCAGTAGCCCATTCTTCTTTATTTCTACAATAGCAGCCCCTTTCAACCTTTTCTTTTGGCCCATTTAATATTACAGTTTTATAGAAGAAGTCCAACTATGACAGCTTCCTTTTTATGTTGTCACCATCCGTTATTATAAAACCAAGAGAGCAGAGAAATCTGTCCTCCCCCCCCTCTCTCCCTGTGAAATTGGCATTGACTGGACTCCATTGCTGCTAAAAGGTTCTTATTGAGTTCTCCACAGCCGCGGCAAATGTCACCCTACAGAGCGGTTGTTAGCCGGGAACGTCTGGCTGCCATTTGGTTAGCCTGTCTGAAGATGTCATAATGAGAGATAAGTCAGAAATACTTTTGTGCTCTAATTAATAATTATAAAAAAATTAACCCCCGGGTCACTGGCTGCTCCTATCCCTCCAAGCGGCGATTGTTCACAGAAAGGACAGTTAAATGTATCTTGCCTTTCCTTTATCGCCACCACTGATGAAATGCAAAAGGAGATCCTAGTTCTCTGAGGGATTTTTTTTCTGATTGCAGAAGCCATCTTTTGAAAACAAATTGAGTGGGGGATTTGGCGGTTCGGCTGCTTAATTTTTAAAATACAATTCTTCACAGGTTTTCGGTCAGGGCTTTTTCATAGTCTGAAAGTACATTTTTCAGAGACCTGAATGCCTTTCTGTATCTGAAAGGTGGCAGCGGGCCAGCATGGACATCACAGGGCCATAACCTCTTGCACATAAAATCCACCTCCCCACCACCTTTCTTAATTACAATTAAGGGATTGATTGGCACTCGTATGAACTGCGATTAAGGCTAATGAGGCCCCCTTGTTTAACCAAGATTCTCTAACCATGGCTTGCTTAAGAATCCTTGTTGAGTGTTATCTGACAGCGGGGCTGTAGTCCACATATACTTATTTTTAAGTATTGAAAGGCGGGAGACGATTATCAATACAAGGCCTTTATTCAGAACATTACTCAGCTCTAATCTGAATCTGGGAAGTCGAAGAGCGGCATCCAAATTTATACTGTTCCAAACTGAACTATATACAATGTAACTACTTTCATGAGGTCTGATTGGACCTAAGCAGAGCTTTCTGATAGGATACTCTGTATGGCTTTAGGACCACTAGAAGGTCTTTATTACGCGGCCAATCACAACAGAGGAAGCTAGGATACCTAAGCACAAACCATAACTAAACCGCTTAGAAATAACTCAGAACATAACATTTATGCTGGAAGAAAATGTTGTTAGTCATTTTAAGGCGCCGCTAGATGCCTTTTTATCCATATCATGTGCAGAGCTTTCACTGTTCCTAAACATGCCAAAGATCAGAAGAGAGAAGGGCTGTGGCTCACTGGCAAAGCATCTGCCTGGCATGCAGAAGGTCCCAGGTTCAATCCCCAGCATCTCCAGTTAAAAGGAACAGGTAGGAGGTGATGTGAAAGACCTCAACCTGAGGCGTTGGAGAGAGACATTGCCGGCATGCAATCCTGCATTCTGTTCTTGGTATCTTAACTGGGACGTAGGGAGTTAGAGGAAGAAAGAATAACCCAGCCATGTGAAATGTTCTGATAACTTTTTCTGCACGATGCGTGCTTTGTATGCGATCATTTGTGAACATGGAATGCTTGTTCCCTGAATGTCTCTGGCCCAGATCTCATTTCTTGAATAGCAGGATGTGCCTAGCCCAAGAACAGATAATCTGCACAATGTTTTGTGCTCCCCAGGAGAAAAGCACAGAATTGCAAAAAAAAAATACAAAGAGGGGTTTAGACACCCTGAGATTGGAGCCCTTGTAACAAAACTAAACGTTTTGTTATAATCCTTACAGAAACAAGGATTCCTTAAACAAGACACAGAAAGGAATTAGGAAGTAATAAGGATTGTTTATAGAAGTAAATAAACTTTATGGAGAGTAATTTTGCTTTTGACTTCAGTTGATGAGGCCTCTGTTTAGAATAACTCCTGTTTTGCAAAACCCTTCACCTGTAGATAAGCAACAGTGTCGTTTGCTTCATAATGTGATCGTTACTAGCCTGTTCACAGGTATGGTATCTCAGTTAACAGCCCATTGGTATGAAGGCAGTTACAGATCAACTCCCTGATCAGTACAGTATGCCTAGCACCAATCGGGAACTGTTTGAGACCTTATTTTGCCAGAAAGATGCTCTACAGGATCTCTGCCTTCTTGGGGGTAACCTGTTCAATGACATATAGCAAGGGAGAAAAGCTGTGGGGGGAGGGGGCAGATAACCAAGACACACTGTGGTAGGCATTAGATATACTGCATATGTTAAGTACGTATTAAAAATGACACGCACACTGGTAGTCGCCTATTTTAATGCTGCTCAACTGCTCAGTGATGGAACAGACCATCAATCTTGTTTAGTCCAATCCTAATCATGAGCAGAGCCAACGATTGACAGCTCAACCCACCATAGATTAACGTGGAAATTGCTTTCGGAGAGCGGAAGCTTTTTGGCGCTGTTGCACATTTGCACCAGTTTGTATGTCATATTTTTAATATCTCTCGTTGCATGTATCTTGGTTGTCCCCTGTTTTCCTTTTGTGACTTATTTGGGGAAGTACCTTCCCATCTTTTGTATCCTTCATGTAGTACAAGTCCATAGTTGAGCAGTAGGTCATGTTCAGTTTCCTACATCTACTTAAAATAACCTTTTGTTTTCAGGGTTGGGGACTCCTTCTTGCCCAGGCAAGCCCGATCTCATCAGATCTTGGAAGCTAAGCAGGGCCGACCCTGGCAAATATTTGGATGGGAGACCTCCAAAGAACACCAGGGCCGGGAGGCAGAGGCAGGCTATCAGGCCACTTCTCTGAACGTTCTCCATGCCCCAGTAGGAGTCGCCAGAGGTCACCATGACTTCCAGGCATGGGCACATGCAGGCACATGCACATACACACAAATGCAAAAATACCCCAAAGAAAAGAAAAGAAAAGGCAGGGTTGGGCTTAGGTCTGCTGACTCGGAGTTAGTAAATTCCTGGAGATTTGGAGGTGGAGCCTGGGGAGGGTGGAGTTTAGGGAGGGGCTGGAACGGAGCAGTGGTGTGATGTGGAAGACTGCACCCTCTGGAGCGGCCATTTTCTCCAAGGGAACTGATCTCTAGAGTCTGGAGATCAGTTGTAATTCTGTGAGATCTCCAGGCTCTTCCTGGAGTTTGGCATGTCTAGCTGGGCAGACCGCAAAAAGAAGAAACTGTGAGGTAACTGCGCTAGAAAATATTTCAATAAACAATCACAAAATATATACAAAAATGTGTACAAAAATCATATAAATGCACAAGGCAGTTGAAAATGGTGTGGAGGGGTCAACCCTTTGTATTTTTGTACACATTTTTGTATGTATTTTGTGATTGTTTATTGAAATATTTTCTAGCGCAGTTACCTCACAGTTTCTTCTTTTTGCGGTCTGTTCTGTGACTGTGACCATCATTTTTGAGCCACAAGCCTAGCTGGGCTACATAGACCAGCGCTTTGACTTGGCAGGAGGCAATTTTGTATATTTATATGGATTCATAGCAAGTGGGGGATTTAATGAACCACTCTAGCGGTTGCAATGCAGATGCCATTCTAATGAACAAAAAAGTTCCCAGGACATTTTGTTAAACATTCGTGCAGTGGTAAAGCAGGCTCTGACAAATTTTCTTTGGCTCCGGGAGCCAGTCCAGGAATGTAGGAGACGGGTTCATTTTTTAGCCATCAGGGTTTTGTGTTTTGATGACCATATTTTTAAAAGATTGCTTACCCCAAACCAGTGTTCCCTCTAAGCTGTAGAGAGTTCAGATTCGATACTTAACAGCTAGATGGATAACAAAATAGTTTTAAATACTGGTTAGTAGTACATTGTTGAGTCTTCCGATGGTTTTGTAGTAACCTTAAGTGCAGTGGTGGCTCAATTTTACAGTACCCATTCTTCACGAATGTAAGTGAAATATTGTGATCTTTGGGAGGTTGAGATATGTCCTAAAATATATTCCAGGTGTTGTAGAATTGGATGCCATCTACCATAGAAAGAATCAGTTTGTTTTGAGAACTCACAACAGGATATTTTGTCTGATATTTTATCCATCAATAGATGGGTCCATATGTTGGAAAACCAGGAACACACTGGGAGCCTGTGGGGTTTTCCAGCTTTGGGCAAGGGTTGATTTAGCTGCCGCCAGGAGTAGAGTAAGCAGTTCTTTGCTATATTGTGGTTGTTGAATGTCTTTCCAACAATTTAAAATGATGATCTCTGGATACATTGGAACCCTTTGTATTTTTGTACACATTTTTGTATGTATTTTGTGATTGTTTATTGAAATATTTTCTAGCGCAGTTACCTCACAGTTTCTTCTTTTTGCGGTCTGTTCTGTGACTGTGACCATCATTTTTGAGCCACAAGCCTAGCTGGGCTACCTAGCACAGCGCTTTGACTTGGCAGAAGGCAATTTTGTATATTTATATGGATTCATAGCAAGTGGGGGATTTAATGAACCACTCTAGCGGTTGCAATGCAGATGCCATTCTAATGAACAAAAAAGTTCCCAGGACATTTTGTTAAACATTCGTGCAGTGGTAAAGCAGGCTCTGACAAATTTTCTTTGGCTCCGGGAGCCAGTCCAGGAATGTAGGAGACGGGTTCATTTTTTAGCCATCAGGGTTTTGTGTTTTGATGACCATATTTTTAAAAGATTGCTTACCCCAAACCAGTGTTCCCTCTAAGCTGAGTTAGCGTGAGGTAGCTCACAGGTTTTTTAGGCTCCGGCTCACACATTTTTGTCTTAGCTCAGGAAGGAGGGTTCCAGAGCAAACTAATTTGTGCAGTAGCCAAACTGTTCGCTCACAACTTTAATGCCAGTAGCTCACAAAGTAGAATTTTTGCTCATAAGACTCCACAGCTTAGAGGGAGCATTGCCCAAAACATAATCCGACCCTCTTCACATTTTTTGTAATTTTATTAAAGCTATGAAAAAAACTGATCCTGTGACTCCTCCTGCCAGCAGAGAAGTACTTAAGGATGGGTGTTCCAAAAGCTGCGACCAAATGCCATTGCAGAACTGTTTTTTCACAGCTGCGTTATGATGGTTTGCAAGACTGTTTGCCGGGCTGTTGCCATATTTTTGAACCTTGACTCACTATACATGGTGGGGGGACACCATGATGTATTCCCATATATCCCCCCCTCCCCAGTAATGTGCAACAAGTTACTTAGGCTTTGCAAAGTCCACTACATTCAGTCTTGTTTCTCATGCTGGTTGATCTCTTCTCCCACCCCACTTGTTGCCTTTCTAAAGCCTTTTATAACTCCCCGCTATAAATACCTGCTTGCAGACTTTGCATATATCAGCCACCCCCCCCCCCCCCGCAATAGTTGTTTTTTTAAAACCTTTCTAAAAAGTCATCTTCCGATATTGGGAAATGCATATGTGGTGCACACAATTGCCAGCATGAAAGCATTTTTTTGACATTCTCAGAGAATGTAAATTTAATCATGATAAGTGTTTTCTCGGAATGCAGCTTTTCTTTATAGTAGGAGTTTGCCTATCACAATAGCAGAAATATATTCAAATAGATACCAAATAAAGGCAAGTGACCTTTTCGGCAAAATGCATTTTAGGATAGCACTGAAGGCTTTATTATCCATCATAAAGTTGTGTGTGTGTCCGTGTGTGTGTCCGTGTGTGTGTGTGTGTGTGTGTGTGTGTGTGTGTGTGTGTGTGGATTAGAGAAGGAGGCAACTGGGTTTTTTTTTTTCTTTTGCCTCTAGCAAAACACAGCAGGGCTTGTCTTTAGAAATAGTTCCCTTCCTTTAAAGAAGAAGGAAAAAGATAAAGCAGAACCCTATCTGCAGAACTGATTGGTGTCATTATCTTTCCAGTGGAAAGTGCCGTTCATTCATTTTCCTTGCCTTGGTGACACAATTCAAAATTTCCTACTTAATTCAGAAGGGTGTCTATTGTAAGTAAATTATATCACAATAGACTTCCAAAACGACAGTCCTCCTTTGCTATTTTGCGGTAATTTCTACCCGCATTAGTGGGGGTTTCCCCCCCCCCAGTTGGACAGATCAGGCAGGTAGATGCTGAAAAACTTTGCATTGACGTTCACATTTCCCCACATTTGCAGTGCCTGTTTTGTGTTGAGTCAGACACCTCCTATGATTGCCTTGACAACTTGTTCACAGTTCAGAATGAGCAGCAATTCCAGTCCTTCTGCATCTGTGCAGAGGCGACATTCAGCATGGCAGCTGGTTGGATAAACAGCTGGTGAGATAGATGTGCTTCCTCAGGTGATGCACGCTCTGAGGCCCTGACCTCAATGGCCCAGGCTAGCCCAATCTCGTCAGGTCTCAGAAGCTAAATAAGGCCATCTCTGGTCAGTATTTGGATGGTAAACTATCAAAGAAGTCCATAAGAACATAAGAGATGCCAATGTTGGATCAGGCCAGTGGCCCATCCAGTCCAACACTCTGCATCACACAGTGGCCAGAAATACCAGGTGCCATCAAGAGGTCCACCAGTGGGGCCAGGACATTAGAAGCCCTCCCACTGTTGCCCCCCCCAAGCACCAAAAAGACAGAGCATCACTTGCCCCAGAGCCCCTATCTATACCCAGTGGCTAATAGCCACTGATGGACCTCTGCTCCATATGCTTATGTAATTCCCTCTTGAAGCCGTCCATGCTTGTAGCCGCCACCTCCTCCTGTGGCAGTGAATTCCAAGTGTTAATCACTCTTTGGGTGAAGAAGGACTTCCTTTTATCCGTTCTAACCCGACCGCTCAGCAATTTCATGGAGTGCCCACGAGTTGCTACACAGGGTTTGCTACGCAGAGGCAGGCAATGGCAAACCACCTCTGAATGTCTCTCACCTTGAAAACCCTATAGATTCACCATTAGTCTACTGTGACTTAATGGCACTTTTCACCACCACCTCAAGGGCAGGACATGTGCCATTTGTTAGACAGGATGTGCCAGTTGAATACATGAAGGCTGCCTTATACCGAATCAGACCATTGGTACTTCCATCAAGGTCAGTATTGTCTACTTAGACTGGCAGCAAATCTCAGGCAGAGGTCTTTCACATCACCTACTACCTGATCCTTTCAACTAGAGATGCTGGGGATTGAACTAGGCACGTTCTACATGCCAAGCAGATGCTCTGCTGCTAAGGCGCAGCCCCTCCCTTCACCTCTGCACTTGTGTGATTGGTGGCATTCGTTATGCTGGATCATGAGCAGCACCAACCAGTGTTCCCTCTAAGCTGAGTTTTTTAGCCTCCAGCTCACAGATTTGTGTCTCAGCTCAGGAAGGATGGCTCCAGAGCAAACTTAATTTATGCAGTAGCCAAATTGATCGCTCACAACTTTAATGCCAGTAGCTCACAAAGTAGAATTTCTGCTCACAAGACTCCATAGCTTAGAGGGTACATTGGCACCAACTGGATCTAACTGCAGTTCCCAGGTGGTAGTGCAAGAATGCATAAATCCAACTGATACAACGGACCTCCAAAGAGATGATGGAGCCAGGGTGCAGGAGCTGGTCAGTTGAAATGTTGAACCAGGGGGACAGGGAAAGCCAGGTTTAAGTAGATAGCTCTCGATATGGCAGAAGCCACCCCACCTATGTGTCATCTTAGCCAAATAGTCAAAACCAGCAAGGCTGTAATGCAAAAGAGACAAGTCATTTGGCTCCCCTGGTTTCAGCA
>NW_015168084.1:401209-405901 GCF_001447785.1 Gekko japonicus | reverse complement strand
TTTTTTAAAAAAAGGGTCCCCCCCCCCCCCCCAATTAGGGTGTCTTGGGCAGACTGATGGGGGAATGGGTCAGCTGTGGCAAAGTGTTAGTAATCCAGACTCAGCAAACATTGGTGCTAGCCAGACCATAGAGGCAAAGTACTTGCGATCCAGTCTCAGTGAACACTGTCAGTCAGGCAATATTCAGTGACTTCATTTTATACCCTGCCTTCCTCCCCAGTGGCGACCCAAAGTGGCCTCTATTGGTTTGGTGTAGAGGTTAAGAGCGTGGACTGCAATCTGGGAGAACCAGGTTTGATTCCCCACTCCTCCACATGCAGCTGCTGGTGTGACCTTGGGTCAGTCACAAGTTCTCTCAGAGCTGTCCTCTCAAGGGCAGTTCTCGAGAGAGTTCTCTCAGCCCCACCTACCTCACAGGGTGTGTGCTGTGGGGAGGAGAAGGGGAAGGGATTGTAAGCTGCTCTGAGACTCCTGTGGGCAGTGAAGGGTGGGGTATAAATCCAGTCTCCTCCTCCTCCTCTTCTTCTTTTTCTTCTTCCTCCTCTTCCTCCTCCTCCTCCTCTTCTTCTATTTTGTCCTCATAACAACCCTGTCCAGGAGGTTGGGCTGAGAGTCTGTGACTGGCCCAAAGTCATCCAGCAAGCTTCCATGGCAACGTAGGGATCTCTCAGATCCTAGTCTGACTTGCTAACCTCCACACCACACTGGGTCCTGGTGGGAAAGGCTGGACTGGAGAGGAAAAAACCACATAGTTCCACCCACTCATCCCTCCCTCCTCAAGCACGATTGAAGCTTCTCTTTCTAAAAATCGAGTTCTAATATTGTAGCAATGATGATGCATGAAAGCACCAATGATGATGCATGAAAGCAATATGGGAATGATGATGAGCGAGGGATGCCAGGTCCCCCTGGCCGCAGGTGGGGGATGGGGGGTTAGGCTTGCCAGATCCAAGTTGCCAAACTCCGGGAAATCTGAGGATGGAGCCCGGGGGAGACATGGACCTCAGTGGGGTAAAGCGACATAGAGTCCACCTTTTGAAGCATCCGTTTCCCCCCCGAGAGAACGTATCTCTGTAGTCTGGAGATGAGCTGTCATCGCAGTGTTCCCTCTAAGCTGAGTTAGTGTGAGCTAGCTCACAGGTTTTTTAGCCTCCGGCTCACACATTTTTGTCTTAGCTCAGAAAGGGAGGGCTCCAGAGCAGATTGATTTGTGCAGCAGCCAAATCGCTCACCCACAACCCGAATGCCAGTAGCTCACAAAGTAGAAATTTTGCTCACAAGACTCCACAGCTTAGAGGGAGCCTTTCCCAGGGGACCCCCAGGCAGTGTTCACTCTAAGCCGAGTTTGTGTGAGCTAGCTCACAGTTTTCTAGCCTACAGCTCACACGTTTTTGTCTCAGCTCAGGAAGGACGGCTCCAGAGCAAACTAAATCATGCAGTAGCCAAATCGCTCGCCCACAGCTTTAATGCCAGTAACCCACCAAGTAGAATTTTTGCTCACAAGACTCCACAGCTTAGAGAGAACATTGCCTCCAGGTGGGACCTGGGTATACCTATGACGAGCAGACCATTTTTGATTAAATTTCAGTCATTTGAAAAACACTGAGGAAGGCCAGGAATGAACGAACGACCAGGAGTAGGAAACTGGGAGAAAGTGTTGTCAAGAGACAGAAGGTGCAAATGCTGAAGAACCTCAGTGGTGAGGAGGGCAGAAGTTCACCTATTGATCCTTGCTAACCAGGCAGGTCTTTGGCTACAGGCCTGTGACAGGGGCAGGCTTAATTCCTGCCCAAGGGCTGCACTCCAAACTCGTGAACCTTGCAGAGAGCCATTAGAGTTAGGTGGGAAGCGTAGGAGAGCAAGGCAATGCTATTGGGCATCTGTGCAGTAGTGTAATTGAATCTTGAGGTGGCGGAGTGGTTCGGTTGAACTTGCAGACAGCTGAGGACAAGGAGAGCGAAGGGATGAAGCTGCTGCAGTAAATGAGAATGTAATTAGCATTTCCTGCATGAACTCTTTTGGTCGGCAGGAAAAAAAGAAGCAAAGCCGAGCGGTTTGACACATGAGAACAAGGAGAACTTCTTGCCGGCTGAGACTATTTTGGAGGCTTTGAAATGCCCCTCTTTTGTTGACAAAGCATGCAAATGTTCTCATTATTTCCTGTAATTTGCATTATTAAAGAAAACTTATTACCCAGCCTAAAAACGTATTTCTCTCTCTCTCTCTCTCTGCTTGTACCGTTGAGCGGAGAGACAGTTCTGCTTGC
Source organism: Gekko japonicus (assembly GCF_001447785.1). Lineage (NCBI taxonomy): Eukaryota > Metazoa > Chordata > Lepidosauria > Squamata > Gekkonidae > Gekko > Gekko japonicus. The sequence continues at coordinate 403,635 of NW_015168084.1, read as the reverse complement.
TGACACTGCAGGCTCAAAATTTGAGTTAATAGCGTGCAGTTCAAAAAAGCATTTTTATTTTATTTTAGAAGCTTTCATTACTTTACTGTGCCATGCTGTAAAGAGATGGGTCCTGAGATAAACGGCAGCCAACCTTCCAGCTCTGTTTGCACGACAGCATTAAGGGATTCAAATCTAATTATGTGTTAATTCCTTTCCTTACATCAAGGGAATAAAATGTTTTTTTTGGGGGGGGGCTTCATCCCTTACACATCCCAATTTTAATCCCGGGCCTACCCAAATTGAGACACAACTTGAATTCTGCAGCATCTGTTCTACAAACAGAAATATTGCAAGATGAGCTATCTGGAAGACCACCTCTGTTTCTCCTCTGGGGTCTGGAAACATTCTGGGAAAACCCTCAGCCAGTTCTGGATATACAGAAGTAGTGCTCTGTTGACTGGGCCTACAGGCGGGGAAGTCTTTGGAAGAATGTGTCACTGTAAACACAAAACCCTAACAGGCTGGGAGTGACGAACGTTTTGTATGCCCAGGGATTTATAAGGCTTTGATCACTATATTTACCTCTCTTTCACGGCAGGACTCGCGCTTACTACTTTTTAATTAACAATCTGCTGTTGCTGCCAAACAATTAAGGGTAGAATTACATTTTTTGTCCCTTTCTAAGGAGAGCTGCAGAACGCTTTGTAGATTAATCCCAGGCATTTTTAAGCAGGGTTGGACGACTCAGATCTGACCCCAGAGCACGTTATACGAATCCTATCAAATTCTAATAATGCTTTAGAGAAGACTTTTTGGAGGGAAGTGGGGGAGAGACTACAGTTTCACTTGTAAGGACAAGGTCTTTTGAAAAGGTGGCACTCCGAGTGCTGCATCTCTTTTGGATTCTGCGAGAACCTTCCTGTGACGCTCTTACTGCTAGATGGTGCCGTCATTCGTATGAAGCTGGATTGTACATAAGGAAATTGGTATGTGCAGTGCGAGACATTTCTGGTCTTGGACAGCTAGCTGGAGAATGGGCGACCCTTGAGAATACAGAGCTGGGGCATTTCAGAGAGAAAGCATAAGCCCCTGAAGATCCACTAGCTTTGCCAAAGGGGAGTGAACATTTCCGGTTCCCTAACCTTTCTTTCTCCAGGAGCAGGGGTGGCTCAAGTGGTTAAGATGCTGAACTGCAGGCTGTGGAAGGTCAGTAGTTCAGCTCCTGCCAACCTAGCAGTCCGACTCTAGGGATGTGGTGCTCATCTCCGTTTCAAAGCTGAAGAGCCAGCGCTGTCCGAAGACGTTTCCGTGGTCGTGTGGCTGGCATGACTAAACACCGAGGCGCACGGAACACTGTTACCTTCCCACCGAAGTGGTACCTATTTATCTACTTGCAATTTCTTGCTTTCGAACTGCTAGGGTGGCAGGAGCTGGAACTAGAGACGAGAGCTCACTCCGTCATGTGGCACACTCGGGTCTCGAACTGCTGAACTACCGACCTTCCACAGCCTGCAGTTCAGCGTCTTAACCGCTTGAGCCACCGCAGCTCCTCGTCAGGCAATTGTAGGAGAGCATAATTTGCAAAGCAAGCTTTCTTTAATGGTTTACGTGTATACCAGGTACGTAGGATCAAAGGATCTATTACTTCTGCTTGCAAAATTTTGGATTTGAAACAGGCAAGTGCGGGTGGAACTTCTAAGGACTCTGGAATCATTTTTCCTCTTTATTGCTGGCAGAAGCTGAAAGGAGAAGCCAGGAAAGGCCAGGCGAAAAAAAAGTCCCCAGAGGCTGTGGAGAACCATAAAGTGGGAGGGAATGAGAGATTAAGTGCTTGAGATTGATGGGGACCCTGACCGCAGCAATGTTTCCTGGGTTTTTGGGGACAGTTAGTGGTCTGGTCTTGAGCAAAGGATGCTCCAGCTGGCATGAGCCTGCAAGGGGGGGGGGAGAAGAGTGAAAGATTCGGTGACCTCCACGGTGCAAGCGTTGGCTTGAAGCCTCAGCAGAGACCTGCTGAGGAAAAAGAAGGACGGCCTTGCCTGGCCTGCGAGTGCTGCCTCCCGATAAGCGGCTGTTTGTTGTGAAAGGGGAGGACAGCACCTGAGTTGCCTCAGATAGCGGTAAGAGGGGAAACCGCAGGAGAGGAGAGATGGGCTCTGATTTCTGCATTTGCAGCAACAAGGGGGTTTAGTAGCAGGCTGGAGCGCGGGAAGTGCCGCCTGCTAGCCACACTCCAGAAGCCGGCTTGCTTCTTTCTGTTCTTTTCTCCCCCCACTTGAATTCCATTTGCACTTAGCAATTCTCCGAGGGTTTCCTGGACCTCGTGAGGAAGTGATCGCTCTCTTCCGAGCTCGGCAGCCAAATGCCACATCGGTTTATTTTGCGCCATGGCTTTGCGGATTTTGGCTTCTCGCGGAGGCATTTCCTCCTGCCCTCACATTCCT